>NC_083325.1:25070499-25372158 GCF_963455315.2 Globicephala melas
AAAAAATGCTTGTTTGTGCAAGTGATTGGCTATCAAACTCCTGATACTTTTGGATCTTTAGTATTTGTGACATTAGCGTTACTTTTATTTTTATTTTTTTTAATTAATTAATTTTATTTTAGGCTGCATTGGGTCTTCATTGCTGCACGCAGGCTTTTCTCTAGTTGGTGGCGAGCGGGCTGTAGAGTGCAGACTCAGTAGTTGTGGCACACGGGCTTAGTTGCTCTGCGGCATGTGGGATCTTCCCGGACCAGGCCTCAAACCCATGTCCCCTGCATTGGCAGGTGGATTCTTAACCACTGCACCACCAGGGAAGCCCTAGCATTACTTTCATTAGTTACTTTTTTATAAGTCATTTATTAGGGGCACACTTTCATCACTACTACATGTATTTCTTTCTTTCTCGTAACTTCTCCCCTATGTTTCTTTTTTTTTTTTAATTTTTATTGGAGTATGGTTGATGTACAATGTTGTGTTAGTTTCAGATGTACAGCAAAGTGAATCAGTTATACATATCCACTCTCTTTTTGGATTCTTTTCCCATATAGGCCATCACAGAGTATTGAGTAGCGTTCCCTGTGCTATACAGTAGGTCCTTATTAGTTACCAATTTTATATATAGTAGTATGTACATGTCAATCCCAATTTCTTGATTTACCCCTCCCCCCATCCCCTGGTAACCATAAGTGTGTTTTCCATATCCATGACTCTACTTCTATTTTATAAATAAATTCATTTGTACCCTTATTTTTAGATTCCACATATAAGCGATAACATGTGATATTTGTCTTTGTCTGACTTACTTCACCCAGTATGGCAGTCTCTGGGTCCGTCCATGTTGCTGCAGATGGCATTATTTGTTCTTCTTTATGGCTGAGTAATATTCTATTGTATATATGTACCACATCTTCTTTATACATTCCTCTGTTATGGACATTCAGGTTGCTTCCATGTCCTGGCTATTGAAAACAGTGCTGCAGTGAACATTGGGGTGCATGTATCATTTTGAATTATGGTTTTCTCCAGGTATTTGCCCAGGAGTGAGATTGCTGGGTCTTATGGTAGTTCTATTTTTAGTTTTTTAAGGGACCTCCCATACTGTTCTCCATAGTGGCTGTACCAATTCACATCCCCATCAACGGTGTAGGAGGGTTCCCTTTTCTCCACACCCCCTCCAGCACTTACTGTTTGTGGACTTTTTGTTGATTGCCATTCTGACCGGTGTGAGGTTATACCCCATTGTAGTTTTGATTTGCATTTCTCTAATAATTAGTGATGTTGAGCAGCTTTTCATGTGCTTTTTGGCCATCTGTATGTCTTCTTCTTCGGAGAAATGCCTATGCAGATCTTCTGCCCATTTTTTGATTGGGTTATTTGTTTTTTTGATATTGAGCTGCATGAGCTGTTTGTATGTTTTGGAGATTAATCCCTTGTTGGTTCCTTCATCTGCAAATATCTTCTCCCATTCTGAGCCTTGTCTCTTTGTTTTGTTTATGGTTTCCTTTGCTGTACAAAAGATTTCAAGTTTAGGGAATTCCCTGGCAGTCCAGTGGTTAGGACTCCATGTTCTCACTTCTGATGTCCTGGGTTTGATCCCTGGTTGGGGAACTGAAATCCCACAAGCCATGTGGCGTGGCCCAAAAAAAAGATTTTAAGTTTAATTAGATCCCATTTGTTTATTTTTGTTTTTATTTTCACTGGGAGGTGGATCAAAAAAGATCTTGCTGAAATTTATGTTAGAGACTGTTCTGCCTATGTTTTCCTCTAAGAGTTTTATAGTGGCTGGCCTTACATTTAGGTCTTTAACCCATTTTGAGTTTATTTTTGTGTAGTGTGTTTCTTCTTTCTTTAAAAATCATTACTACATTTCCCTCACATCTGCCACCAGCACTCAGAAGCCCTTGGGCATTGATGCTTGTGCTTCAGTCTGAAGACTTGTTTTATCTGAAATTGTACTTGATAAGGCTCTGTTCCACCATGTCACTGAGAATGAATTCTGACAGCAAAGTCTGCAGAACTCTTAAAAGATGAAGCAACTTACTTTATAGTGCTTCTCAGCCAACTTGACTGTACTTTAAAGATTTTTTTTCATATAACTTGTAGTGCAATCATGGGTATCTTAGAAAGATAGTACTTTTAACTATTTGCTTTTAGCTATTAAGCACTATTAATGATAGCATAGAATATATGTGCCTCATTTAAGTACTCATCTGGAAACTCCAAATATTTCACTTACAATTAAACAGTTCCTCAAATAAGTAGCATTATGAGAAATTAATACTGTATATTTATTCTCAAGTCCTATCCTGGACCTTCTTCATGAGCTCCCTGGGTAATCCCTGGCATACTCTTCTCTAGTGCCATCTATATCTGTGTTGCTCAGTATGGTAACCACTAGCAATATGTAGCTATTAAAATATAAATTTCAAATTAGTAAAATTAAAATTCAGTTCTCAGTCACACTAGACACATTTTAAATCTTCGGTAGCCATATATCACTCATGGCTATCATATTAAATAGTGCAGATGTAAGATGTTTTTTTCCATCATCACAGAAAGTTCTTTTGGACGGTACTATTCTGCTTCATTTTAAATCAAAAAGAACTGGAAGAACAAGTCCAGATGTCTTCTTAGAGCACCAGATCTCTCTTATCAAAGTATCTTCTGAGTACATCTACTTGACAACTTAAACTCCACATGCAAAATCATACTTGCCATCTTTGCTGCAGACCTGCTCCTCTTATATTCCTTGTCTGGAAAATGGTACCTCCATCTACCCACATATTCAAACCAGAACTTTCAAGTCATCCACTCCTCCCTTTTTCTTACCTCCTTATATAAGCAATTGCCAAGTCTGGTGTTTTTTTCCTTTTTCTAACCCATTTTCTATACAAAAACCATGGTGATCTATCTAAAGTATGTCTGATTCTGTCATACCTCACGTAAAACACTTTAATTATTCTTAACTGTCTTTAGGATGAAGTCTAAACTCTTTAACATGCTTTCTAGGCCTTTCAGGATTTTGTCTCTGTTTAGTAGTGCTTTAGCCCCATCTCCTGCCATGCTCGGTTCCTTCTTCCCCTCATTTCCACCTCTACTGGACTTAAGCTATATTCTTCTTGGCCTTTATACCTTCTGCCATCCATCCACTTGACAAATCCCCTAACTCTACCTCTTTCATCTAGCTAATTTCTCCTCATCTTTCAGAACTCAGTATGGACATTACTTCTAGGAACTGGATTAGGCATACCTTTCAGGGTTCCTGTGGCACTCTGAACTCATACTTAGGGTGGCATCTATGCATTAAATTATAATTGCTTACCTAAATGTTTGTATTTGCCATTAGCCAGAATTGTTCAGAGGCAGTTACCTAGTCTTACTTATTGCTTTGTTTCCTGTCGTTAATGTTAGGCGCATAGTAGGCTCTCAGTATTAGTTGACCAAATATTTCTAAGATTATTACAAGCCTAACCTTCTAGATGCCTGAGAAATCACTGTTTTATATTTGACCTGGGATGTTTCTTTTTAACCTATTTACATTTTTAAAAGTTATTTAGGGCTTCCCTGGTGGCGCAGTGGTTGAGAGTCCGCCTGCCAATGCAGGGGACACGGGTTCGTGCCCCGGTCTGGGAAAGATCCCACATGCCGCGGAGCAGCTGGGCCCGTGAGCCATGGCCGTTGAGCCTGCGCGTCTGGAACCTGTGCTCTGCAACAGGAGAGGCCACAACAGTGAGAGGCCCGCGTACCGCAAAGAAAAATTTAAAAAGTTATTTAACATGTATTTTACAAGGGTCAAGCACAGTTGTTACTTCAGTGTATACAACAATGAACAAAATAATAATCCCTGCTCTCATGGAGCTTACATTCCATGAAGAAGACAAAGGATAATAAGATAAATAAATAAAATCTAGAGTATGTGGGTTAAAAGGGCCAAGGAGAAAAATAAAGTAAGGGAAAGAGATACAAATTATGAAAGAGTAGTGCAATTTAAAATAGGCTGGCCAGGGAAAGCTTTCCTGGGAAGGTCACAAATGAGCAGATTCCAAAAGGAAGTAAAGAAGTGGGCCATGTGAATATCTGAGGTAACAGCATCCAAGGCAGCAGAAACAGCAAGTACAAAGGCCCTGAGGCAGGAGCTAGCCTGATTTGCTTGAAAAACAGCACATAAGCCAGGGTAACTTTAGTAGAGTGAGCAAGGGGGAGACTAAGAAGAGGTGAGCAGGATGACTGGCTGTGTCATATGGGGCCTTATAATCATTTGTAAGGACTTTTACTTAAGTGAAAGAGTGAGAAGCAGTTGGAGAGTTTAGAGCAGAGAAGTGACGAGATCTGCCTTAACATTTTAACAGAATTACTCTGGTTATTGTGTTGAGAATGAACTGTAGGCAGCCCAGTTAGGAAACTTTTGCAGTAATCCAAGCAACAGATGATAGTAGCTTAGGCTTGAGTGTTAAAAGTGGAGGTGGCTGGAAAGTGGTTGAATTCTGTATAAAGTATAAATATAAATAGGAAAGAGAAGGTAAGTGACCAGAGTCCTGAGGTACTCCAGCATTTAGAAAGTCAACAAGATGACAAACAGACAGTAAAGGAGACCAGAGAGGTAGGTGGGAAACGGGAGTAGTATCCTGGAAGCCAAGTAAAGAAAAGTGTTGCAATTGTTGCTGATAAATCAGATGGGGAGTAGAATCAACCATTAGATTTTACAAATGTGAAGGTTATCTGTGACTTAGTAAGAGTAGTTTAGGAGAATAGTTGGAGGTAAGGCCTAACTGAAGTGAATTCAGGAGTTTGAGGAGAGAAAATGGAGATAGGAAGTTTTTTAAGTAATTTTGTTATAAAATGAAGCAAAGAAGTAAAACAGCACTGGAGGGGAAAGTAGGGTCAAGAGAGGGATTATTTTTAATACAGGAGAAATAATTGTAGACTGATAGAAAAGATCCAGTGGAAATGAGAGGGCAGAATTCCGGGAACAGGATCTTCAAGAAAGCCAAAGGGGTTGGGGTCTTTTGTACAAATAAAGTGTTGGCCTTGGCAAGGAGTGTAGTGCTTCGTCCATAGGAACAGGAGACAAGTTAGAGTTTATGAGCACAGGTGCTTGTAGTTGTGTACATGCTGTAGGAGGACCTTGTGGAGCTTCTCTTCGGATTGATTCTATTTTTCTCATCAAATGGGGAAGTAATCAGCTGAGAGTGAGAGCTAGTGTGGAGAAAAGAAAACATAAGAAGTAGTCATCTGGAAGAGTCCATTAACTGAGAGCAAGGAGGAAGGATAAGGCAGGAAATAATTGTCTAGGCCAGAGGGAAGGAGAATGGGCCAGGGAAACAGAATGTGATTGCTGGGCAGCAGTAAGGTCTCACTGGAGTTTCATGGTGATCAATTTAAAGTGTATTTTTTTCCAGCCATGTTTTAGCTGCATGGTTGCAGGCACAGATGCTGTGACAAGGTGATTTAACTAGGGTTGCAGTTGAGCCAGACTGCAACAACAGAGAGTGTATGCAAATACATAATGGTACTGATTGTCATGGATTTTAAACCATATAAGGAGGGAAGTAGTGTTTGCTAAAGGCCTCAATTGTTTATATGTGACAAGCAAAGCTCAGTCTAGTAACTAAATTGTGCACCACCAAAAATTTTTGTTTCAGACTTTGTAGAATTCATTTGGGATCCCTTGTCAACCTCACAGACAACAAATTTAATAACACAGAGCAGAATGATTTTTGAAGAACATTCCACTTGTGAAAATGAAGTTATTAGTAAAGGCAAACAGGTAATAATTTCTAGAATTATGAATTTCTTGATATATTTGTAAATCAATAAAATTTATTATAAATCTTTGTTTACGGAAGATGCAGACGTAATTATCAGAAAACTATTTAGGGAAAAATATTTAGGATTGACCATTCTTTGCTCTTTATAATTAATAAGATGAAAGAATACACCTTGATATTTCTGAACACTCTTACAGGAATGGTAATGCTTATAAAAGGATACACATACATTCAATAAGATCCAGATTATTACTTTCATTCTTATTAGCTTATTTCTCTCTGTTCAGTGGTCTGATTTGTGTTCTCATGGCCCAGCCAGCTGTCTTTCAGGTTTGTGAATATACATTGGCCCTGCAGAGACGAAAAGGCATAAATATATTAGTGCAAATTCATTCCTTCTAAAAGAAAAAAATACTAATTACCTTTGTTTTTTGGCAAAAGTGTAGTAGTATTATGACCTTACTTTAACAATGATTTTAAAACTAGGCTAACATTCATTATACTAACTAGTTTTCTATAATCTGCCAAAGTTGAGAACAGTAATCTCTTTGAGGATTCAAGCTTCAATAGGATAGATTCTCATCTTAGCATAATTTAGAATTGAGTTTCACTGAACATAAGACATAAAGAGGAAGGAACTTTTTAGAGGCTCTTTTGAGAGTGTTGAATCTTACTCTTATTGTAGTACTCTTTTTTATAATTCTGTTTGTTGATAATATTGTATACTCATGCAGTTAAATAAGTAAACCAATTTTACGTTGAGTTTTAAGAGAATTAAGAGAGAGACTGACAGACTGGAGGGTACCCAGAGTGGAATAACCAAGATGGTTGAAAAAGCAAGGAGACGTGTCATATTCATATTCTGAACACCAGTAAGTTTAGAGGGAGAATAGGGATACCAGCATGATTCTGCCTTTAAGAAGCATGTTATCTTAGAGGAAACAAGATGTACATAAACTGTTATTTCAAATAGGAAGTAAGTGGGAGTGACCAGGAGCACTTGTTTATCTAACTCCTGCTATGTACTAGGCACTCTGTTAGGTCTTATTCTTGTATCATCCCACTTAGTCCCAGCAATCCTGTTAACAACGGTGATAGCTTAATCTTACAGTTGAAGAATCTGAATCTTGAAAAGTTGTTCACAGTAAAGCCTTGAGTCAGAACTAGGATTTGTACCTTGGTTATTAGTCTTTAAAGCCCAGGCTCATCTCACTGACCACATTGCCTCCCCATGAGTGGCCCAGATAAAGGGCTATGAACCTCAAAAGAGAGGCCGGAGAGAGAATTTACTTTCTGCAGTGAAAGAATTTTTGTTAGATGTGGCATTTGAGCAGGGACCTGAAGGAAGGAATAGGATTTGAACAGTAGCAACTGATGGAGAAAGGGCATTTTCCACTTACCCCAACAGGATAAAAACATGTGAAAATCATGCAGGAATTAGAGAGATTCAACTAAAAAGAAGATGTGCATAGAGATAGTGTTTATATTTGAAGAAGGAATAGATTTATTCTGTGTTGTTATAAAGCATAGAACCAAGATTAGTAGGTTAGAGCTACAAGGAAGCAGCTATATAGTCCTGTATTTGCTCTCTATGTGGGATTATTTAACTATAGCCCAAATGTAAATAGTGCTTTGCCATTTTTTAAACACTTTCACATTTTCTCATTTGATCCTCGCAACCTTGTAAAATGTGTTGACTTTAATTGCATCTTACAGGTGAAGGAGCTGGGGCCCAGAGTTCCAAGTCACTTTTAAAAGATTAAAGTGGCAGGCCCAGCACTTTGTAACCACTAAAGTCTTTCAGTGGTATTATGGATTCACTCATGAAGTCTTTATACTGGTAATTTTAATTCTGGAAGCCATCCCACTCTGAATGTTGAAAATGGGGTCTTTGCATTCGTAGGAGACTAGAACTACATCAGGACTTTCAACTTTGGCACTCTTGGCATTTGGAACAGATAGTTCTTTGTGGGAGGCTGTCCTATGCATTAAGATCCCCTGGTCTCTACTCACTAGATGCCAGTAGCACTTCCCCGTCTTGACAACCAAAAATATCTCTAGACTTTAAATATTCTGAGGCACGGCAAAATTATCCCTACTTGAGAGTCAGTGTACTACGTAATATTCCAGGTTAGTAACACAGTTTGCCAGTGATTTGTTTCAGTGATATTTAAGAATTGAAGAGAATGAGAAAGGTTCCAGAAGAACAAGTCAGACAGCATAGTTCCTGATTTTGAAGTGAAAAACAAATGATTCTGTAAACTAATGTCTGGTGAGAATAGTTTTGATTCTGGTTAATGTTCTAAAATAGATTATTACAGAGATGGATTACGAGCACTTAAAATAAGAAAGCAGTGTTTACTGTAATCTTTCATTGATGGGGTTCCTAAATACAAACAACTGTTTATCAAAGCATATTCTTCCATATTATCTCAGTTACTTTCACTGATAAATAAGGTACTGTACAGGTACAGTAGATAATGTATTTAAATATGTTAAGATTTTCTTACGGATCAAATGGGAAAAGATATGGTATAGTCAGATATACAGAAAACTGGTAGAGTATACCTAAAGAATACTGACCCATAGGGCCAGAATCTTCTCAGCTTTGTCCTGTTCAGTATTTTTATTGAACTGGATGAAGATGTAAAATACATGCTAATAAAATTTCTCAATGGCAGAAAGCTAGGAATTCTGTCATAGATCTATGGATAAAAGAATTAGAATCCAAAAGAATTTCAAAATACTGAGAAAATGGACTGACTCTCAAAACATAAAATGTAAAAGGAATATACATATGTCCTACCATTGTGTTCAAAAATTCAACTGCATAAATACAAGATGGGAGAGGCAAGCTTTGAAGCAACCATAGGTAACAGAGAGGGATTATAATCAACCATAAACCCAATATGAGTCAACAGTGTCACTTGAGTAGCAGAAAGACTAATGGGAGTTCATCCTACTAGGTGTCTGCTCTTTTGAGTAAAAATGTTGTATGTGCTTTCCTCACAAGTAAGACTTCCCTGGGTATTTTGCATTTAATTTTAGGTTAAAGTATATTAAATGGAGAGTGTCTAAGATGGTATGGGAAAGAGAAAATGTAGAAAAGTGAGATATCAATCTTAAACCTGAAGAGTTTTCATAGGGAAGGATGATTAGATTTGCTCTGCATGATCCTGAGAAGTAACCGGGACCAACGTATGGAAGGTGTAGTAGGGGAGAGAAGTTTGTTTCTCATTAACTGAAATCTAATAGTCAAAAGATGCCCGAAGTTATGCACAGCCTCAGGGGATAGTGCATAGGTTGGTTGACCGGTTAGTGGAAATGTGAAAGTGACATCAGATGAATGCTTAGATAGATTGGTAGTTTTCAAATTTCTTTTTCTATCCACAGAAACTTTTCAAATAAAGTCTTACACATCCCTGTACACAGACACACACAAAAGTAATGCTGCTCTTGCTGTGGTGAGCACCTACTCTCATTCTCCCCTGAGGGCCTCAACATCTGCCCATGCCACCCAGGATTATCACTATGGATATGCAGAGCATCATAAAAACTACCAGCCAGAGCTTTTAAGTGCCTTTTCAGAGCTGTTTTAGAGTCTCTATACAGTGCTCACTTTGGCAACACACATACTAAAATTGGAATGATACACAGATTAGGATGGCCCCTGTGCAAGGGTGACACACAGATTCATGAAGCATCCCATATTTTTATCATGTGTGTGAAACTTTTGAAAATTGTAAAACATTGTAGAATTTAAAGAACTTTTCAATAAGAAAATAAAAATAATAAAATAAAAATAAAGTCTGTGTACAGAAGTGTCTGTAGTTGTTAAAACTTTACGCTTTAGAGAACTTTGTTTTTCCACCAAAGATATTTTACTACTTGGAAAAGTTAATGAGCTCCAAGTTATAAAATATGTGAATTTAAGTTTTCTTTTGTTTTAAACAATTATTTAGAAATAATGGCAAACTTACAGAAAACTCTCATGATTAAAAATAGCATATTCATAGGCCTTTTACCCAGATTGACTTGTCATTAATATTTTGCCCCATTTGCATTAGTGTTTGCTCTCCCATTAGATATACACACACACACACAATTTTTTTTCTCCTGAGCAGTTTGAGAGTAAGTTGCATATTTGCTAAGGATAGTCTGTTACATAACCATAGTACAGTTAGCAATTTCAGTAAATTTAACAGTACTTAATCTACCATCCATATTCTACTTCTGTCATTTGACTCAATAAAGTCCTTTATAGCATTTTTTAGAGAACTATTTTTAAGAAACAAAAATTAATATGGAAATATTTATCAAGGCTGAGATTCAAAATCATTTACATTAAGTGGAAAAAAATCAAAGCATAATTGTATTTTAAAAGAATTCAAGAGGGCTTCCCTGGTGGCGCAGTGGTTGAGAGTCCGCCTGCCGATGCAGGGGACACAGGTTCGTGCCCCAGTCCGGGAAGATCCCACATACCGCGGAGCGGCTGGGCCCGTGAGCCATGGCCGCTGAGCCTGCACGTCCAGAGCCTGTGCTCCACAACGGGAGAGGCCACAACAGTGAGAGGCCCACGTACCGCAAAAAAAAAAAAAAAAAAAGAATTCAAAATGTTTGAGAGAGTAAAAGAAAATTGAGTTTTTGTTTTTAATGTTAATATTGATATGCAGCCATTTGAGGAATATGTTACAGATATTTAAGTGAAAAGAGAAACAGGACTTCAGTTAGATACACCTTTTATGAAAAAATATATTTGGTTGAATTCTACATTTATGAGTAACTTGCTTAGTATAGGGTATATGACAGCTTAATTTGTGCTACACACATTGTCACTGACTTAAAAAAATAACTTTCCCTCTAATATGTAGTATGCCGTTTCCATTTTTCAAATATGGATTCCTTTTTTAAGTGTAAGACCAGTATCTTATTATAGAAATTTTTATCCTAGTATAAAGACTGATACCGCTGTAGGATATTTTCAGCCTACCTTTTATTTCAGAATTTTAATACTAATGGACATGTACACTTGTATCCTACTTCTTCCACTTAAATATTAAACATTTAAATTTGCATGTTACTACAGTCTTCGTAAACTTTAGCTAAATATTTCATGCACTGGATGGACATAACATGATGTCCTTAAAAGTTCCCATGATTCAATGTTTTGGTTATTTTCAATTTTTGATATACAAACAATAAAATGAATTTGCCAAAGTGAATATACTATGTCAAAGGATATTGACAAACCAGTGAAGAAACCATATTTATAAAGCATCTACAAATCAATAAGAGATAGAACCTAATTTAAATTAAAAAAAAAAACATATGTAGACAAGCATCTTAATTGGATACTTTGCAAAGGGACATATCCAAATGGTAAATAAGAATATGAGAAGATGCTTAACATCAGATTACTCAATAGGAAAATAAAAATTAAAACATAATAAAATATGACTACATACTCACCAGAATTGCAAGTATTTAAAAACCCTAAAAATACCAGGATTTAGTAAGGGTGTAGAGAAACAGGATTTCTCATACATGGCTAGTGGGAATATAAATGGCATACCACTATTTCAGAAAACAATTTGGCATTCTGTACAAAGTTGAACATATAAACATGAACTGTATTCCAGCAGTTCTATCTCTACATATGCCCATTAGAATTGTATGCCCATGCATACTAAAAGACATGTTCTACAAGAACTTTTATAGCAACGTGATTCATAGTAACCCCTAAACTGAAGACCATCTAAATAAATGTTCCATCATGCAACAGAATATTGTGCTGCAGTGAAAAGGCACCAACTACTGCAACATGCAACACCATGGATGAACGAAGTTCTCTTGTACCTAGTTGATAGTTATTTTAACACCTAAGTCTGTGAGTGTGTACAAATTTGCACTATTCTGTTAAAATTGCTTCTTTTGGTAAACACATTTCTACCTATAACTATCAGTGATGCTTTTAAATTTTTTAAAAATAGGATTTACTTAAACCCATTGTTTCAAGAATGAAGAAGGCAATAGATGATGATGTTTTTATTCCTCTATATCCAGAGAGGTAAGAGTTGCTAATTTCTAGATTTTATGAAATAGTTACTCCTGTAATACAGATTCATTTAAGAATGTAATGTAGAAGACACTAAATGTATTAAGTGTTTACAAAACACACATAACCTATTAGGATGCAAATTGAGATTTCAACAAATATTTTTCAGTCACCTTTTATATTGCCGTGTATGATGTCTGGCACTTGGACATAGGTTTTAGGGGGGTTTTTTGGTTGGGGGTGGTGGTTAATGATATTCCTAAGAACATGACAGTTGGCATGGCAGAGTGCTTAGAACCACAGATTCTGGAGCCCAGATTCACCATTACTAGATATTTGACCTTGGGCCTTTCTGTGCATCAGTGTCCTTGTATATAAAATTGGGCATTACATTAATGCCTACCTCACAGGACATTGTGAAGATGAAGAGAGTGCTCAGAACAATGCCTGACACGGAAAGCCCAGCATAAGGCCTGGAACATCACTGAGGGGCCAGAAACTGCATCTTTGAATTCTGTATTTACCTTTAAATGATCAAACAAGTAGTATTTGATGCATATTCTTACATTTGTTAAGAAGGCATCAGTTATAGTAATGGATCATGAACTGAAGCTGTAGAGTACTTACAGGATGGAAGAGCTGTATGGAAAGAAAAGAAAGGAACTTCTAAGCTTGCTAGTTAATGTGAATCCTGAAGAGATGCCTGCATGTAAAAATTCCCCCCCAGTAAGGTTTGTAATATTTTAGATAAGTAATATAGTCCCATGGTTAAAAAGTATGAATGTGTATTTTTAAACTTTGTTTATGTTTAAAAGGAAAAGTCTTACTCCCTCCCATTCCTGACCTCCATCCACCCAGTTTTTGACCTTCCTTCTCTGTACACATACATGCATGCAAGAATGCCCAATGTTGGTAATTTTTTTTACCTTTTCAGAATTTCTTTATGCAATTAGAATTAAATACTTATAGAATTTTAATACTTATAATGCAATTAGAATTAATCTTATTTTCCTCTCCTTTTTTATATATTTACTTATAAAGTAAGTATATTGTAGTCATAACCATTGTTTTGTACCTTACTTTTTTGACTTAGTACATCTTTGAGATCTTTTTATGACATCACATAAGTTGTTTCCTCAGTCTTTTTTAAGCTGCACAATATGCCATTATATAGATGTACTGTAATTGACGAGAATGTAAGCAGTAAACCATTACTAACAATGTTGGGAATAATTTTACGGACATATTATTCTGTACATGTGGAAATGTATCTACAGAAGGCATTCTCAGACATGGATTTATTGAGTCAAAGTGTGCATGCATTTGTAATTTTAGTAGATATCACCAGAGCACCTCCTTTTATATTCTGTTAAGGCTTAGTTTGGTTGATTTTAAAAAAACAAAACCATTCAGGTTTTTAAACTCTGTTTCTGAAAGAAGAACAGTCATTTGCATTTTCTTCTTTCTCTTTCTTTTGCTTCAAATTAGTGCTGTAGAAAACAGAATGTCACCACATTCAAAGTTCCAAGAAAGACAGTTCTGGTCAGGTCTAAAGGTAAGCAGAAAACGGCAGAAATAAAAATAATTGTTTTTATTTTTTAAAAAGTTTACTATAGAGTGAAGATCAGCAAAATTCTGTAAAGGACCAGACAGTAAATATTTTAGGCTTTGTAGGTCATATGGTCTCTGTTGAACTGTTCAGCTCCGCCACTGTAGTACAAACAGCATAGACAATATGTAAACAAATGAGCGCATGTCTTTGGTTCAGTAAGCTTTACTGTCATTTAAAATTATAAAAACCATTCTTGGGACTTCCCTGGCAGTCCAGTGGTTAAGACTCCACGCTCCCAATGCAGGGGCCTGGGGGTTTGATCCCTGGTCAGGGAACTAGATCTCCCATGCTGCAACTAAGAGTCCGCATGCCACAACCTAAAGAGCCCACGTGCCACAGTCCCGCATGCTGCAATGAAGATCCCTCATGCCGCAACTAAGACCTGACGCAGCCAAATAAATAAATACTTTAATACATACATAAATAAATAAATAAACATTCTTAGTTCACCAACTCTACGAAAACAGGCAGTAAGCTGTATTTATATCACAAGCCATAGTTGTCTCACCCCTAGTCTAAATGATACAGGATGAAGTTGGTGCTAAGTCAGTGGCAAAGGAAGGTAAGGAAAAGATGGATTCAAAAGATATTAATTACGTATGAAGAATGTAGGGTGTTAGTCAAGTTTTTGACTTTGGCAACCTGGTAACTTATGATGACATTCTTTGAGGGCTTGGAGGGGTTACAGGAAGAAGAAAAGGTTTGGGAGGAGAGATAAGATCTGTTTTGGACATAGCGAATTTAATATCTATGGGACAAATGGAGGCAATTGGATATATGATTCTGAATTGCAGGGGACAGATCTGAGCTGGAGATTTGGGAGTCAACCACATATAGGCAATATTTGGAGGCATGGTCATGAATGACAACCTCTGAGGAGATTGCGTGAAGCATGAGAAGAAGGCTAAGGATAGACCCTTAGGAGATACTGAGATAAGAGGTGGGCAGAGAAAGTGGAGTCTTCAGAGAGGCCTTAAGAATGAGTTGTGAAACTAAGAATGATCATAAGAGAGTGGCATCAGGGAAACTAAGTGAAGGGCCTTCAAGAACGAAGACAGAGCGTTAATGCCACTGAAGAGAATTAGAAAGAAGACAAATTTTTTTACTGGATTTGATGATGATAAGGTAGTGGGTGACCTCAGCAAGAACAATTTTGATAGGGTGAATCAATACTTGTCATGTGGTTGAGTCAGGGAAAAGGCTTTTCAAGAAGAGGGAGCAACATCAAAAATGACATTGTGAAAAGGCATTGCATATTAGTACAATTGGATGTAGTTTAGCACCTAGCGTGATACATATATTACTGGAAAGAAAGTGGAAGATACCATAAAATTCACAGAAAGATCTGCATTTAGAGGAGGGAAATGCAACCCATGTTACTTTTATTAGATTTTCTAAAAAGTATTTTACCCAAGGTATCTCCAAAGTCACAGGTTATTATTAATCTTATTTTCTATATTAGAGCAGTGAAGTTCTCAGGTTTGATTGATTTCTGAAGGTCACACATTGGTAACAGTAACACAGGCTTTAACAGCAGTGCTTTTATGAATCCTGAGGTCCTGTGGTCTTGTATCTGATGGCCCGAGCCTCCAGGAGAGTATGGATTGAGAAGGAAGATTATTGATCAGGAAAGGCTCCAGCAAGGTAATTTGAAATAGATTTTGAGCGGTTGTCCTAAAAAAATGAAAATAGGATGAACAAATATATGGAGGTTGGAAAGAATCAAGTGTTTATTCAGAAATGTTTTCTGTTGATTCTAAAATTTACAGTTCCAACAGTGCCAATTGTAGTGAGAGTTTAAAAGAGTTTGACCAACTTTTTATGTTTGTTGGATACTATTACAGTTTTCCTTTGGAGAAAAGGTACACATTCACTTGACATTTTATTGTGTTTTAGCTCTTCCGCAATATTCTTCTTTGGAATGAACTCCTCCCAGAAGACACTTTGCAAGAGCTAGGACTAGGGAAGCTGCTGAATCGTTATCTTATTATAGCTCTTCTCAATGCCATACCTGGGCCAGATGTTGTTAAAAAGTGCAACCAGGTAAGTTGTGTAGAAACTGATTCTAATTTTATCATTTTTAAAATTTAGTTATTAAAATCAATTTTGTAGCAAAATAATTAAAATTATGGTACTCACATTAACAACAAATTAATTTAACAGACTAGAAACCCAGAAGAACCCAGTATTTTAAAAAAGTATACTGGTTAACTGTTTACAAAATGAATGTTAGATCCTCACCTCTCACTACATACCAATGTAAATTACAGGTGAAGTAAAGAATTAAGTGTAAAAAAATGAAACTACAAAATATTGTACTAAGAAGATAAATGACTATACCTGATGTTAAGGGAGTCCTTTCTGAACTTAAAAGCAAAAATGGTGAGAAAAAATAATAGATTTGACAAAAATATAAAACTTCAGTAAACCAAAAATGTATCAGGATTATTTGATTATTGTTAAAACTGGAAGATGGGTTCATTGGGCTCACTATACTTACTCTTTCTCCTGTTGTTTATGTTTGAAATTTTCTATAACGAAAAGTTAAAAAGAAAGTTGAAAAACAGAAAAATAAGTTACAATGCATAACGAGGATAAATACCCACATTTTTAAAAAGCAGTAAACAATTCAAATATTCTTATTGAAAATGACCCAAAGACATGCAACATGGTGAATTGCCTAATTCACCAAAACAAGAATATGCAAAGATAACTTCTAAACATGTGAAAAATATTAACAATACTAATAATCAGAGAATTGCAAATAATACAGTAAGGATATTGTTTTTACCTGTTATGCTGGCAAATTTTTTGCTGTTATTTCCATTATAATTTCCAGTATTGTCGTAAGCACAGGGAAACAACAGCCCCACATCATTCCAGGGATACCATTCATCTAGAACGTATGGAGTGGCAATTCTGGGAAATAGCTTTTGCACTATGGAAAGAGGAATACAATTCTGGAAACTATTTGGCATGATTGATATAAAACCTTTAAAGTTTATACCCTTTTACTCAGCAGTTTTACTTCTAGGAAATTATCCTATGTTAAAAAATCAGATGTGCATAAAGGTTTCTACGTACAAAGAATAGTATTGTAGCGTTATTTATAATAGCTGACAGTTGGAAAGAACCTAAATGTCTAAAAACATTAGTGTCTATCCATAAGATAAAAGTCATGAGGAAAACATTTTAAGAATGTGGGAAAATATTTACATTCTTAAATAAAATTTTTAAAAATATAAATATATATGTAATATTAGATAGCAGTTCCTAGACAACCTCCATTTTTCTAGCTGTGGTTTTTATTTCATGTAGTTTTAAACTACATTATCTACCAGAAATTTCAATCATCATCCATCCTATGTGTGTTTCAGGTTTCAGTTTAGTTCTCTTTGACCGTAGACTCTACTATGCAGAAGTAAGGAAGAGGATATATGACATTCTCTCCACAGCTTGTGGCCAGAAAACCAGACCAAGACAATGTGTTTATAAGTCCCAGGATCATTTATGGAAAAGCTAGATAGTTCCTTCAGAATTTTATTGAGACTTGTGGTACAAAACAAGGAGAAAGCAAGGGCAAATGACATTAAATTCCAAGCCAGTAAGGGCTGGTTTTTAAACTTTAAAAAGATACAGTTTGCATGATAAGACTTATAGGACTTTCTGCCTTAGGCAATCAGTGTGTCTGTATTTTTTCTGGATAATTGATAAAGGTGATTAAAAAATAGGGTAAATCATTTTCCTCAACTGTGTTTTCAGTGTTGACCAGTCAGATTTATTTTAGAAAGAGTGCATTCCAGAACTTTCATTTAACATATTTTATAATATATATATGGTGCAACTTTCTACTTTCTAGAAGTACGTACTGATCTTGATCTTACCAACTATAGCAAAACCAAGAATTTCTTTAAATAGTATGATCTCAGATTTTTCCTTGCTCCCATTCTCTCTCCTTTTTTAAAATAATTCTTCCTTCTGCTATGAGGACGTTTTTCTTTTCTTTTTTATTTTGTTAACATTTTTCTTTTTTTCCAAAACTTTTCCCCAAATCATGCATTACCTCTAACATGATGATGGTAAGTGTTGTTTGGGGTTATTTTCCCCCCCAAAAGAAAAAAAATGAATGCACATACATTGACTCTTTATGCTGCCATGGACATTTAAAGAAATGTATTAAATTACAAGAAAATCAAAACCATAATTAATTTTTTTCACTCAGTGTATCTTAGAATGACCTTGATTTATTTCTTCATGTAGATTATACACAAACTCACCCAATTTCTTACTGTGAAATCATATTAAATGTACCTATTTTGGGCTTCCCTGGTGGCGCAGTGGTTGAGAGTCCGCCTGCCGATGCAGGGGACACGGGTTTGTGCCCCGGTCCGTGAAGATCCCACATGCCGCGGAGCGGCTGGGCCCGTGAGCCATGGCCGCTGAGCCTGCGCGTCCGGAGCCTGTGCTCCGCAACGGGAGAGGCCACAGAAGTGAGAGACCCGCATACCGCAGAAAAAAAAAAAAAAAAAAAGTACCTATTTTATACAGTTGACCCTTGAACAACACAGGTTTGAACTGCATGGGTCCACTTCTACATGGATTGTTTCAATAAATACATACTAGAGTACTACACAATCCACAGTTGGTTGAATCCTTGGATGCCGAACCACAGATATGGAGGGCCGACTGTAAAGTTAATACACTGGTTTTCGACTGCAAATGGGTCACTGCCCGTAACCCCCTGCATTGTTTAAGGGTCAAATGTAGGTATGTTAACTAAAAGTATTTTGTGTCTACACATTTCTGGTGTTTAGTTATAAATGTTTTGTACAATTTAATCGCTCAGGAATACAGAGTATTGAAAGTATTACAAGTACTAGGAAGTATTTATAAAGAGTAGTCTATTTTAAGCTCTCGGTATCAAAATATGATTTTTTTTTAAGTATAAAACCTTGACAGAAAAAGGGGAAATTCTCAAAAGTTATTTAACCATGAACTATAAAATGGAAGAATAATACTCAACCAACATGAGTACTATGAGGATTAAATGAAATTATGTTAGCTAAAGTCCTTAGATAATAACTGTCATTATTAAAAATAATGTTTCGATTATCAGATAGCAGCATGTTTACCAGAAAAATGGTTCCAAAATTCTGCCACGAGAACATCTATTCCCCAGCTAGAAAACTTCATCCAGTTTTTACTGCAGTCTGCACGTAAATTATCTACAAGTGAAATCAGGTAATGCATATTTTATTTGTACCTCCATAAGCATAGTTTAGGGTTCCATTCTTAGCAATTTTTAGAAAGATTTGTACTTTACTTTTAAAAATCTAAGACTGTCACTGAAGAGTTAGGAGATATTTTCATGTATGATCTTTAGAATCACTCAATATTTTATATTCACACCTCATGCATATTAGTTCATATTTTTAAATGTAAATCTCTTCCAAAATAAGCACTTCCAGAAAACTGTATCACAGGGGAATTTAAAATTAAAACTATAAATCAAAAGCCTCTTATCAAGCATGTTTTAAATGTCTTCTTAATTATCCTAGCCATTTCAAAATCTCAACATTTGTTATGTACAGGTCTGCAACCTGGCATTTACCCAGCAGTAGCTAGATCTCTGTTTTGGATATCTCATTCACAGCACTAGATGTTTAAGGATTTACATACAGTGGTATTCTGGTAAACCACCTCTCCAAAAAGAAAAAAAGTTAAAACCTCAAATTGTAGCATTTGATGATATCTGTGGATAAATACTGCTGCCAGGATAGCCCATATAAGCTGCTGGTAGCAGCAAACCACAAGTCAGATTTCTGATAGATTTGATCTATGCTTTTCTCCTTTTTTATAGTCATTCACATTAAAATTTGCCAGAATACATCCACTAATAGTCTGTATTGGAACTTCATGATTATGTGGAGAAGGTAGCATCTAAATATTTTATGCTATCTTAGATATTGGCATAAGGTAAAGTTTTTGTTTCAGATTAACTACTTATGATTCACTGTGCCCTTACACATTGCATTTCTAAAAGGGAAAATGCTTTTTTGTTTTTTTTTTCAGGGATGAAGTCAAAGAAATAATTCTTATTCTGGTGAAAATAAAAGCTTTGAATCAAGCAGAATCCTTCATAGAAGAATATCACCTAGACCATCTTAAATCAGTAATTGAAGAAGTTTGAGTGAACTTTATAGGAAAGTACTAAAATGAGGTTTTAATATAGTCACACTTGGCTCTTTTGCTTGGAGAAAGAAGGAAAAAAAGAAAAAATGTTGCCACTTCTTTATTCCCAGTAATGGAGGGGAGGATTTGCAACACCCAAAAAGCAGGACTCTGTCTTTCCATTCCTTCCACCTTCTACCTTCTGGTATCATGAAAGGCTGCCCCTTTTTTTTGCAGTGTTTGCAGGAATTAGACACACAGGAACAGTAAGAGTTTAACATATTTCCATTTCCATTTGATTTTTCCATCGACTTTTCCAGCTTAAGAAAGGAGTTGAAGGAAGCTTGTTATAGCTGTTTTGGCCTTGGATGGTCTTCTGTCCTGAACCATAAAAACCTCTTTTAGTTCTCTTCATTTTAACTATCTCTGTTTACAGATGAGTTTAAATGAAAATCTTAATCGGGATGAATTACTTGTTAAGTATTCTGATTAAGGCATTTTAGGGCTTTTGATAACTAATGCTTGTCAAATTGTTCTTCAGAAATGTGTACCAATGTATTGTACCAACAGAAGTCTAAGAAAGGTCAATGAATCTCTACCAGCAATAGGTATTTTCTTTTTTTTAACTCACTTGCACTTAATAGGTGAAAAAAATCTTATTTTAATGATTTGTTTTGGCTATTAGAGAGTGACTACTTGTCTTTTGGCCATTTGTAATTCTTTTTGAAATATCTATTCATCTTTTTCTTATGGATTTGTAAGAGCTTTATATTTTAAAGATACTGATGTTCTGGGAATTCCCTGGCATCCAGTGGTTGGGACTCTGCACTTTCACTGCCGAGGTCACAGGTTCAATCCCTGGTCGGGGAACTAAGATCCCGCAAGCCACACAGCATGGCCAAAAATAAAAACAAAAACAAAACAAAGATACCCATGTTTTGAATGTGCTATGTTATAGTTTCCCTCATTTGCCATTTTCTTTAAATTTGTGTATGTTTTTGGTGTACTAAGTTATCGCTTGTTAGGTAGTTACTATTTTTTGTTGTGGTTTTTTTGTCATTGGTGGTAGGCCTAGACAGGAAACAATTTTTTTTTTTTGACATCTTTATTGGGGTATAATTGCTTTACAATGGTGTGTTAGTTTCTGCCTTATAACAAAGTGAATCAGTTATACATATACATATGTTCCCATATCTCTTCCCTCTTGCGTCTCCCTCCCTCCCACCCTCCCTATCCCACCCCTCTAGGTGGTCACAAAGCACCGAGCTGATCTCCCTGTGCTATGCGGCTGCTTCCCACTAGCTATCTACCTTACGTTTGGTAGTGTATATGTGTCCATGCCTCTCTCTCGCTTTAGGAAACAAATATTTTAAATTCAGCACAGGGACTTGCCTGGTGGCGCAGTGGTTAAGAATCCACCTGCCAATGCAGGGGACACGGGTTCAATCACTGGTCTGGGAAGATCCCACACACCACAGAGCAACTAAGCCCGTGTGCCGCAACTACTTAAGCCTGCACACCTAGAGCCTGTGCTCCACAACAAGAGAAGCCACCGCAATGAGAAGCCCCCACGCACCACAATGAAGAGTAGTCCCTGCTCACCGCAACTAGAGAAAGCCTGCGTGCAGCAACGAAGACCCAATGCAGCCAAAAATAAAAATAAAATTAATTTATTATAAATAAATAAATATTCAGCACATGTGATTCATTTTCTAATAAAAAATTTGTGCGATTAAGAAAGTGAGGCAAGGTCATTGAATCAAAAAGAAATTGAGGGACTTCCCTGGTGGTCCAGTGGTTAAGAATCCACCTTCCAATGCGGGGGACTCAGGTTCGATCCTGGCTGGGGAACTAAGATCCCACATGCTGTGGGGCAACTAGGCCTGCATGCGGCAACTAGTGAGAGCCCCTAAACAAAGAGCCCCGCGCACTGCAATGAAGACCCAGCGCAGCCAAAAAAAAAAAAAATTCTTTGTGGCACTCTCAATAACTATAAAATAAAAACTTTGAAACATGCTATGTGTATGAGAATTAATTTAAAAAAAAAACATTTTTCAAAGAGTTTACTAAAATAATTTTTGTTAAATCTATTTGTTTAAATAACTTGAGGGCCATCCTAAATGTATTATGCAAATTGTTGCCCAAAAGACAATCAGGAAAAAATTGATTACGTGTAGGATTTGAGCATGTGGCCTCTGACATTATCACCCCTAGTTTTGAAGCTGCATGTAATTTATTTTAGCAGATTGGTGTGTGGTTTCTACTACAGTGAAGACTCATGATTCACTGGTATGAACAGTGTTTTAAAGTTTATTTTGGTTACACAAATTATGAAGAGTAGAATCTCATCTAGAAAATTCAAGCCATTGCTAAAACGGATTTAGCATTCTTACACAATTATGTTCCCAGAGGTAACTGCTGTTTTCATTTTGTTATCCTTTCAGACCTTTTCTCTACTTAAAAAGTAGGTATGTGTGTATACACACACAAAGACCTTTGTTTTTTATATAAATGGCAGATACTTTATATGAAATTTGTAACTTTTTAATTGTTAAAGTGTACATTTGAAATTTCCCTATAATTTTTGCATTTGTAATTAAAGGTGTGTTAGATGATCCCTTACATTTTTAACTTGGGCAGAGAGATTTCTTTTGCTTTTTGTAGAGTGGAAAATATTAGAACTGCTTTTAAAACTAAATTGATTTAAATTCCCAATAGTTTTCAACTAAATTTCATTATGCTTGGAGTTTGAATCTCAGTATTTTTATCCATCATATACTATATCTGAGGATATTCAAAAACATTTGTGAAGCTTGCCTAATCCTCAGTGCAGAGTTCCCTTTTCCAACACCCCCCCCCCACTTTTTTCCTGTTACTGTGAAATGGATGGAATAAAGGAGAGAAAACAACTAGCAAAAACAAATCTTTGAGTTAGCAGTTTATCTCACATCTCAATTCTCTCCCTGGATTTTTTCAGCTTTTCACTTAAAGGATGTAAATTTTTTACAGAATCAGACAGATGACTTTTTGTTTTTACTTCTTTCATATGGCTTTTAGGAACCTTTCAATGGCCATGAAAACATACCTCAGAACAATTGAGTTTTGGATTTGTTAGGCTTGTGACGAAATATTTATATAGATGACTCCTAAGAAATACCGTATGTGGTACAAAACCTGAAAAAGGTATTACAAGAAAAGAAAATAGACCAATATTCCTCATGAATATAGAAATAAAAATCCTTAAAATATTAGCAAATTGAACCCGGCAATGTATAAAAAGGAAAATACTAATACATCATGACCAAATAGGGTTTATTCCAGGAAGGCAAGTTTGGGTCAACATTAAAAATTTTATCAGTATAATTCACCTATGAACAGAATAAAAGAGGAAAACCATACAATCATCTTAATGATTACAGAAAAAGCACTGGACAAAATTCAACACCCTCCCACAGTACAAAAACAGGAATATAAATTCTTTAATAAAGAGCATCTGCAAAAGACCATCCACACTTAACATCATACTTAATGGTAAAATATTAAAGCAAGGATGTCTGCTCTCACCATTTCTGTTCATCCTTGTTCTGTAGGTCCTAACCATGCAGTCAGTCAAGAAAAAGGCATAAAGATTAAAACAAAAGAGTCGACATTCACAAATGACAAGATTGTTTACGTAGAAAGTCTTATGCACTCTACAAAAAAAAAAAAAATTCAGAACAAATAAGTGAATTTACCAAGATCTTACAAATATCAAAGTCCAGGGGCATGCTAGTGATTTAACTGTAAACAAATTTTTAAAACAACACTTCAGTAGCAGTGAAAAACATCAAATTCTAGGAACAAATCTATAGAAAGACTTGGCACTGAGGAGTACGAAAATTGCTGAGGAAAAAAAAAATGTTTAACCTAAATAAAGGCTTTCCTGGTTGCACAGTGGTTAAGAATCCACCTGCCAATGCAGGGGACACGGATTCAAACCCTGGTCTGGGAAGATCCCACATGCCGTGCAACACTTAAGCCCGTGCACCACAACTACTAAGCCTGAGCTCTAGAGCCCGCAAGCCATGACTACTGAGCCCATGTGCCACAACTACTGAAGCCCGCACACCTAGAGCCCGTGCTCTGCAGCAAGAAGCCACCGCAGTGAGAAGCCTGCACACTGCAATGAAGAGTAGCCCCCACTCACCACAACTAGAGAAAGCCCACGCACAGCAATGAAGACCCAACGCAGCCAAAAATAAACCTAAATAAAAAGACGTATATTCATGAATTGGAAAACTCAGTTATTGTTTAAGGTATCTTCTCCCCATATTGATTAATAGTTATGCAGTCCCTGCCAAAATTCTACCAGGCTTTAAAAAAAAAAGAACAAAGACTGGTTGATTAAAATATATTAAAGTTTATGGGACTTGCCTCGTGGCTCAGTGGTTAAGAATCTGCCTGCCAATGCAGGGGACATGGGATCGATCCCTGGTCCGGGAAGATCCCACATGCCACAGAGCAACTAAGCCCGTGCACCACAACTACTGAGCCTACCCTCTAGAGCCGGCGAGCTGCAACTACTGAAGCCCACGCGCTCTAGGGCCTGCATGCTGCAACTACTGAGCCCACATGCTGGGACTTCCCTGGTGGCACAGTGGTTAAGAATCCGCCTGACAATGCAGGGGACACGGGTTCGAACCCTGTCCAGGAAGATCCCACATGCCACGGAGCAACTAAGCCCATGCACCACAACTACTGAGCCTTCACTCTAGAGCCTGCAAGCCACAACTACTGAGCCCACGTGCCTATAGCCCATGCTCTGCAACAACAGAAGCGACCACAATTAGAAGCCCACGCATCGCAACGAAGAGTAGTCCCCACTTGCCGCAACTAGAGGAAGCCTGTGCACAGCAACCAAAAAATAAAAAAAAAAAATAAAGTTTATGTAGATGTACAGTGACCTTAAAATAGCCAAACCGATCTTGAAATGGAAGAACAAGTTGGAAGACTTGCTCGTTCTGGTTTCACGACTTACTATAAAGCTGCAGTAATCAAGACTATGATGTTAGGATAAGAATAAATTAATACATCAATGGAACAGAATCAAGAGTCCAGAAATAGACCTAAACATATATAATCAATTTTTGACCACAGTGTCAAGTTAATACAGTGGGAAAAGGAGAGTATAACAGTTATTGGTGGAACAACTGAATAACTATTAAATAAGATGAGCCTCAACCCTTAACTTTCCACACACACACATGCAGGTGAATCATAGATCTAAATGTAAAGCCCAGAAACAAAAGCTGGCAGGGAGAAACATAAACTGTGTTTGACCCTGGAGTAGGTAAAGATTTTTTGGGGGTAGGACACAGAAGGTACCAACAAAGAAAGAAAAAAAGGATAAGTTGGACTTTATCAAAATTTTAAATTTATTCAAAAGTATTCTATATCTTAGGTCAGCTGGGAAGTACAAATTAAAAGCAGAATGATACACCAGTTCACATCCACTAGAATGACTGAAAAAGACTAATATCAACAAATGCTGCTAAGAATATGAAACCATTGGAACACTCCTAGTTTGCTGATGGAAGTGTAAAATGGAACAACCACTTTGGAAAACTGTTCATCAGTTTCTTATTAACGTTAAACATTTACTAACCATACAACTCAGCAATACCACTCCTACATATTTACCTAAGAAAATAAAAATATGTTCACAAGAAAAGCTTGTACAAGAGTGTTGATAGGAGCCTTATTAAAAATAGCCCAAAACTGTAACCAAAATTGATAAAGTGGTGGATTCATACAATGGAAAACTACTCAACATTAGAAATAAACTAATGTATACAATAAGTAAACCTCAAAAGCATCATTAAATGAAAGCAGTTAGGTAAGAATACATTATGACTCAATGTATGTTAAATATAAGAACAGCCATAATTAAAATGATGGAAGAATGAAAAAAGACAAGGTAGCTTTCAGTAGTGATGGAAGTGCTCTATGTCTTGATTTGCATGATGGATACATGGGTATACTCAGTTGTTAAAAATTCAAAGAGAAAACCCAAGATCTGTGTATTTCATTGTACATTAATTATGCATCAATTTTTTAAATACCTTGTTAAGTTAGACAATTGTCTGGAATAGTGAACTATCTCTGGTTACAGATGGGCTGAGCACCATTGAAGACCTTACTTCATGAGACTGTTTTCAAAGGTCATCAGTGGAAGTTAATGGAGGAAAACTGATAGTGATATTCAGAGACATTTTTGCTTTTAACGTGACACAGTCCATTTGACCAGTGGTTCTTAACCTCTTTTCTGCCCAAACCTAAACCTAACAAGTTTCCATCAAAAATAGTGCTTTAGAATCACTGCCCTGGATATTTCAGTATGATCTGCTAACCAGAAGTGCCCCAGGAAGATTCTGTAAGATAGTCATAAACACAACATTTTTGATGATATTCTCTTAAACTTGAATAAGTTTCATGGAGTTAGTCCAGAGAAATGTGAATTAATGTTTGTTAACACAGGTTTTACAGGCTTCTTACAAAATGTCAAAAGAGCATTAAGGTTGACTATTCATTTGAATATTTTCATGTAGTTGTTGCATGACAGAATTAAATATCTGTGGATCCACAGTTCCCAAACTGTCATCTGAGATGCCCTGTGACACCACTGTGAACTCAAGAGGCATTGTGGGACATTTATTTTTAATTTTTATTTATTTATTTATTTTGGCTGTGTTGGGTCTTCGTTGCTGTGTGTGGGCTTTCTCTAGTTGTGGTGTGTGGGCTTCTCATTGCAGTGGCTTCTCTTGTGGAGCATGGGCTCTAGGCATGTGAACTTCAGTAGTTGCAACACGTGGGCTCAGTAGTTGTGGTGCACAGGCTTAGTTGCTCCACAGCATGTGGGATCTTCCCAGACCAGGGATCAAACCCATGTCCCCTGCATTGTCAGGTGGTTTCCTAACCACTGCACCACCAGGGAAGCCCCTGTGGGACATTTTAAATTTTCAAGGAAAACAGCAGTACCTGTCAGAACCACTGGAGATTATAGCCCAAGGTTGTTCAGTTTCAACATTAGATCATGTGACATTACTTTAGAAGATGATATGTATTTATGAAGCTGGGTTTTCAGAAGTTGCTGTGATAAAAAGCAAATACCACCTGAAATTCTATGTGGAAATGAGTTGGTAGTGTTCAATATGATTCCAAGATTTGGCAAGTTACATAGTGGCCAGCAGATGAACACAACCCCAATTAGTAATTATGATTTAAGGATGCAATAAAATTAATTTACATGTTTTAAAAAAAGAAAATATTTGGATCTAAATGGTTAAAAAGGGGCACTAAGTATCTTTTGGCAGGGGGTGTGGGGAGAGATAAGGGATGGGGCACCCTTTTAAAATTTCTGCAAAACTAAGGGCTCTGTGAAGTGAGAATGTGAGAACACTGATACCTTGTTCATTGGAAAGCAAATAATGTTCCTGGACATATTTGGGTTTCTTATGCAAAATCATAAAGGAATACATAGGAATACCACCTCCCTACTGTGCTTTAATTTTCAGGAACACATGTAGGATTTTTAAATTATAAAAGGCTATTACAGGGACTTCCCTGGCAGTCCAGTGGTTAAGACTCCATGCTTCCAGTGCAGGGGGCAAAGGTTTGAAACCTGGTCGGGAAACTGAGATGCTGCATGCTGCATGGAGCAGCCAAAAAAAAAAAAAGGCTATTACAGATAATTAAATTCCATAAATATGTGGCTGGTAGGATGACCAGCCATCTTGGTTTGCTGGGACTAAGACATTTCCCAAGATGCAGGACCTTCAATACTAAAATTGGGGAGTCCCCAGCAAACGAGGACAAGTTAGCCACTCTACTCCCTTCACTGAAAATAGTATGTGGACATTTTGGTTAGCTGCCTAATTTAGAACAAAATGACCTGCCTTGAATTTCACCTGCATTCTGCTGTTCCTTAGGAGCAAGACATTAAGGGCAGTGGTTCTCAAAACTAGCTGTACATTAGAGTCACAATGAGAGATTTTTAAAAAATGAATATCCATCCCTCACCTTCCCCATCATAATCTAATATAGTCTGGAGATTTTTTTTTTTTAACTGAGTTTAAAACAGTTTTGAAAACTCAGACATTTCTGTGTTTTAACATTAGCCTCATCACCTATCTCCTGAACCACTTTAGACAAGCTACTTTCCTCTCCCAAGCTACCTCATTTGTAAAAATAGACACCTATCTCACCAGGTTTTTGTGAATGTTAGAGACAGGAAATGCCTTGCACAGTGTCTGAAACATAGGAACCCTTCTACTGGGACACAGACTAGCCTGTCCTTGAACACTGAATTTATAAATCATTTTTCTATGTATAATAGGAAAACCTAACTTTTTGAACTCCGAGTTATACAAAAGACTCAGGGGATTATTTCTTTTAAGATAATAATTGTCCTACCACAGTGCTAAAGGGAGGTTTAAAAATAGCACACAATTGAGAAAAATGATGGACTGGGCACATCCAAGATCTTGATGTCCCAGAGAAACATTGAAAAAATGAGGAACATTCACAACCAGCTTTTCCAGAACTCTGGAAAACAGTCAAAACTTTATAGCAGCCAAGAAAACACTGAATCCAAAAAAAAAAAGACAACTTTTAAATGGTAGGAAGTCATCAAGATAGCAACATAGGACATGCCAGGCTTTGCTCCTGACTTCACTCCTCTTCACAAGTTAAACTAACAGCTATTCATAGACCAGACACCACTGAGAAAATCTTAGAACATGGAGGTGAGGCTGAAGCACTGAAGCTTCTACCTCTGAAGCACCACAGAGGCTGAGACAGACTGCGTATGAAGGGTAAGAGAAGCAACTGCATTCGGAGCACGTTGCCCCTCCCCCAGGCAAGGGCAACACCACACCAAGAGGGTTCCACTGAGCCTACAATTCCTCCAATGGGAACAAAGAGCGCAGGGTGGACATCCAGCTCTGCCAGCATTGTTGGCTGCTTTTTGGGAGTTCCACTCTGGCCTCACCTCACAGGGAAAGTATGGTTGGAACACCTGGAAAGCTGTGTAACCCAACAATGCTCGAGCAGAGATTACAGTAGGCAGAGCTGATCATCCACAGAGCAAAGCCAGGGACACCACCCAGCCAGGGAATTGCAAGTGAGGGTTAGCTTGATTCAAGACCACAAACAGAGCGTTTCCAGAGTTGGAGCTGGTTCCCTCTCTGCCCAGGCAGAGGAGCTAATTCATAGCCTCACCCACTGCTGAGTATAGCTCCCAGCCCCTCTGAACCACAAATCCTGGCTGGAACACCTGGAAAACTGTAGCCCAGCAATAGACTCTGACAGGCACAGATGATCATCTGCAAATCCAGTGGCCCCATTTGGCCAGGGAACTTGGCACAGGGGTAGGCCTGAGTCAAGACCACAAATATCCTTGCCAACCTTGGATCTGATTATTCCACTCTGCCTGACAGGAAAATTAATTTGTAGCCTCGCCTACCCAACCAGGGAACTTGGGAAGCTGCATAGCTTATCCAACAGCTCTGCTTACAGTGGCACTTGAACACAGAGCCAGCCTGTGGTTTCCCTGTCTGCAGAACAAAAGGAGTGGCCCCATCTGGCCAGGGAATTCAGTTTACAGTCTTGCCTGATTCAGGTCCCCAAACAATAAACCATGCAGGACCTGGGACCTGTTCTATGGCGCTGCCAGATCAGGCAAGCTAACTGCTGAGTATAGCACCCAGTCCTGATCATCTAGTAACCCTAACCAGAGAACCTATACAGCCTTGCTTGGGCAGGGGACTAAGCCAGCAGTCCTTTCCAACTGTTCTCAGCCACCAGCACTCCCCCAACCTCAGATCTCAGGCTGTGACCTCACCACAAAATAGACCCTGATAGCAAGACCCACCTGCCCTAAGATGTTACCAGTTGACAGGTCCAAAAACCCAAACGGAGCTGACTGCCAAGGCAAACCTAAAAAGTCTGGAACAGGAGATTGCTAACTCAGATGCACAGATACCAATGTAAGGAGCCCAGGATCACAATCAGGTAAACAGGACAGCACCAAAGGAACTAATACAGTTCTAATAACTGACCCTAAAGAAATGGAGATCTATAAACTGTCAGAAAAAAAAAATTTCAGAATAATGCTCTTAAAGAAATTTAGTGAACTACAAGAACTAAAGGAAATTAGGGGGGGAAATACATGAAAAAGAAGTACAAGAAAGAAATAGAAACCATCAAAAAACAAAGCCAAAGAAAATCCCCAGAAATCCTAGAGCTGAAAAATACAATGACTGAAGAAGTCAACAGAGAACTTCAAAAGCAAACTCAACCATGCAGAAGAATCAATGACTTATAAGACACTTGAAATTATCTAATCAGAGGAACAGAAAGAAAAAAAGAGTGAGAAAAGAACCTATGGGACTTATGTACACAATCAAAAGAAACAATATCTGCATTATAGGAACTCCAGAAGGAAAAGAGAAAGGGGAAAAGTATATTTAAAGTAACAATGGCTGAAAACTTTCATAACCTTGGGAGAGAAATGAGATTCATATCTATTCAGAGCCATCAGCCCCAAAGGACAACAACACTGAGATAAATTATAATTAAATTGTCAAATCAAAGACAAAGAATTTTGAAAGTAGAAAAAAAAAAAAGGTAACATACAAGGGAACGCCGTAATAGTCTCGGTGGATTTCTCACAGAAACGTTATCAAGCCAGGAGAGAATGAGATAATATTTTTAAAGTATCAAACAAAAAAACTGTCAACCAGGAATTCTATACCTGGAAAAGCTGTCCTTCAGAAATGAAGGAGAGATAACTTTCTCAAACAAACAAAAGCTTAAGGACTTCATCAGCATTACCCTGCCTTACAAGAGAAGCTAAAGGGAGTACTTTGAATAGAACTAAAAGAACACAAAACAAGGTAGTGTAAAACTCACTGGTGATAATATATAGTTAGATTCTGTAATATGGTATGGCGGTATGTAATTCACTTACAGCTCTAGTTTAAATGTTAAAAAAATAAACAGTGAAAATAACCATAACTACAATAACCTGTTGTTGGCTGTTCAATATAAAAAAATATATAGAAACTATAACATCAATAACCTAAAATATGAGGGGGAAAAGTCAAAATGTAAATTGTAGGGATGCTATCAAAGTTGTTATCAGTTTAAAATAGGGTGTTATAAAAAAATAAAATAAAATAAAATAGGGTGTTATAATTCTAAGATTTTTATGTAGGCCTCATGATAACTACAAGGGGGAAAACCTGTAGTGATGACACAAAAGAACAAGATAAAGAAGTCAAAAACTCTGATACCAAAAGACATTAAACAAGAAAAACAAACAAACAAACACCACAAAACAAAAAAAAAACAGGAAAAGAATCAAGGAACAATGTGTCTACAAAACAGACAGCCAGCCAGAACACAAACAATGAAAAGTCCATTGTAATTCCCACCTATCAATAATTACTTTAAACAAAAATAGATTACTTCTTCTGTCAAAAGACAATGAATGGCTGGAAGGATAAACAAAAAGACCCATTGATATGCTGCCTATAAGATACACATAGATTGAGCATGATGGGATGTAAAAGGATATTTCAAGTAAATAATAATAATAAAAAAAGGCAGTAGCTGCTATACTTATTTCAGACCAAATAGATTTTAAACTAAAAATGGTAAAAGAGACAAAGAAGGTCATTTATATAATTATAAAGAGGTCAATCCATCAAGATATATAACAATTCTAAATATTTATGCACCCAACATCAGAGCAACTAAATATATAAAATAAAAACTAACAGAGCTAAAAGGAGAAGTAAACAGCAATACAATAATAGTTGGGAATTTTAACACCTGACTCAATAATAGATAGATCATCCAAACAAAGAATCAAAGAGAAAAGAGTGAATTTGAACAACAGAGACCAAATGAACCTAACAGACATATATAGAACATTCTATCCAAAACAGCATATTCTTCTCAAGCACACAGGAACATTCTCTAGGATAGGCCATATATTAGGCCACAAAACAAGTCTAAGCAAATTCAAGAAGATGGAAGTCATACCAAGTACTTTCTCTGACCACAGTGGTATGAAACTAGAAATAAATAACAGGAGGAAACTGGAAAACTCACAAATACAGGGAAGTTAAACAACACTCTCCTGAACAACCAATGGATCAAAGAAATTAAAGGAGAAATAAAAAAATTATCTTCAGACAAAAGAAAATGGAAACACAATATGCCAAAAGTTACAGGCAACAAAAGAAGTTATAAGAGGGAAGTTCACAGAAAAAACACCTACATTGAGAAACAAGTAAGATCTCAAATAAACAACCTAACTCTACACCTCAAGGAACTAGACAAGGAAGAACAAACTGAGCCCAAAATTAGCAGAAGGAATGAAATAATAAAGATCAGAGCAGAAATAAATGAAATAGAGAACAGAAAAACAACAGAAAATATTAACAAAAGAGTTGATTCTTTGAAAAGATAAACAAAATTGACAAAACTTTAGCTAGCCAACCAAGGAAAAAAGAGAGAGGACTCAAACAACAAAATTATAAATGAAAAAGGAGACATTTAAAACTGATATAACAGAAATACAAAGGATCATAAGAAGCTACTATGAACAATTATATGCCAACAAACTGAAAAACCTTGAAATGGAAACATTCTTAGAAATATGCAGCCTAACAAGACTGAATCAGGAAGAAATAGAAAATCTGAACAGACCAATTATTAGTAAGGAGATTGAATAAATAATCAAAAATCTCCCAAAGAAGAAAAGCCCAGGACCAGATGGCTTCCCTCATGAATTTTACCAAGCATTTAAACAGGAATTAATACTAATCCTTCTCCAGTTCTTCCCAAAATTGAAGAGGAGGCAATACTCTCAAGATTATTTTATGAGGCCAAGATTACCCTGATACCAAAGCCAGGAAAGGACACTGCAAGTAAACTACAGGCCAATATCCCTGATGAATATGGATGCAAAAATTCTCAATAAAATACTAGCAAACTGAATTCAATAGCACATTATAAGGATCATTCACCATGATCAAGTGGGATTTATCCTTGTAAGGATGGCTCAACATCCACAAAGGGATAAATGTGATATATCACATTAATAGAATTAAAGAAAAAAATCACCTAAAGAGACACAGAAGAAGGATTTGAGAAAATTCAACATTTGTTGATGATAAAAACTTTTAGGAAATTAAGTACAGAAGAACCAAATAGCAACATAATATAGGCCATATAGGACAAGACCACAGCTAACATCATACTCAGTGGTGAAAGATTGAAAGCTTTTCCTCTAAGACCAGGAACAAGGCAATGTTGCCCACTCTCATCATTCCTCTTCAATAAAGTACTGGAAGTCCTAGCCAGAGGAATCAGGCAAGAAAAAGAAATAAAAGGCATCAGAATTGGAAAGAAAGAAGTAAAATTGACTATATTTGCAGACGATGTGATTTTATAATCCTAAAGATGCCACCCCCCCAAAAAAATGTATTAGAACTAATCAATAAATTTAGTGAAGTTGCAGGATACAAAATTAACAAACAAAAATCTGTGGTGTTTTTGTACACTAACAACTATTATCTGAAAAAGAAATAAAGAAAACAATCCCCTTTACAATAGCATCAAAAACAATTAGAAAATCTTTAGAATAAACTTAAGGAGGTAAAAGATCTCTCACTTAAGATGCTGATGAAAGAAACTGGAGAAGACGTAAGTAAATGGAAAGGTATCCCATGTTCATGGATTGGAAGAATGAATACTGTTAAAATGCCCATACTACCCAAAGCCATCTATCAATTCAGTGTAATACCTATTAAGCTTCCAATGGCATTTTTTACAGGAGGCAAAGCAATCCGGAGAAAGGAGAAGCAGGAAGCATCACACTTCCTGATTTCAAGTTATATTAAAAAGCTTAGTAACCAAAATGGTATGGTCCTGGCATAAAAACAAACACCAAGACTAATGCAACAGAACTGAGAACCCAGAAATATATCCATGCATATATGTCAACTAATATTTGACAAGGCAGCCAAGAACACTCAACAGAGAAAAGACAGTCTCTTCAGTAAATAGTGCTGGGAAAATTGGATATTCACATGTAAAAGAATGAAATTAGACCCCTGTATTTCACCACTCACAAAAATTAACATGAAATGGATTAAAGACTTAAATGTAAGACTGGAAACCTTAAAACAGAAAAAATCCTCCTTTACATGAGTTGTGGTGATGAATTTTTGGATACGACACCTAAAGTTCAAGCAACAAAATAAAAAATAAACAACTGAGACATCAAACTAAAAAACTTCTACAGAGCAAAAGAAATGATCAACATATGAAAAAACAGTCTACGCAACGGGAAAGAATATTTGCAAACCACTAGTCTGATAAGGGGTTAATATCCAAAATATATAAAGAACTCATACAACGCAACAGCAAAACAAATAATCCAATTTAAAATGGGCAAAGCACCTGAACTGACATTTTTCCAAAGAAGATATATGCCAACAGGTGCATGAAAATGTGCTCAATATCACTAATCATTAGGGAAATGCAAATCAAAACCACAATGAGATATCACCTCACACTTACTAGAATGACTACCATCAAAAAGGCACATGGTAACAAATGCTGAGGAGGATGTGGAGAAAAGTGAACACTTGTGCAGTGTTTGTGGAAATATATATTGGTGCAGCCACTATGGAAAATAGTATGCAGATTTCTCAAAAAATTAAAAATATAACTGCCATATGATCCAGAACTTCTACTCCTGGGTATATAGCCAAAGAAACGAGAACACTATGTCAAAGAATTATCTACACCCTCAAGTTCATACTAGCATTATTTACAATAGCCAAGGCATGGGAACAACCTAAGTGTCCATTGCCAGATAAATAGATAAGTTATGGTATATTATTCTGCCATAAAAAAGAAGGAAATCCTGCCATTCGCAACAACAAGAATGGATTTGAAGAGCATTATGCTAAGTGAGATAAGTCAGAGAAAGTGTATGATCTCACTTATATGTAAAACTGAAACAAACACTCAAAAATAGATCAGATTCATGGTTGCTATAGGCAGGGGGCAGGAGGTGGAGGAACTGGATGAAGGTGACCAAAAAGTACAACCTTCCAGTTATGAGATAAATAAGTACTGGGGATGAAATATACAACTCGATGACTATAGTTAACACTGCTGTATAGCACACTATAAAGTTGTTAAGAGAGTAGATTCTAAGTTCTCATCACAAGGAAATAATTCTTTTTCTTTTTGTATAAATATGAGATGATATTAACTAAATTTATTGTGATAATCATTTCATAATATATGAAAGTAAAACCATTAAGCTATATACCTTAAACTTACACAGTGCTCAATGATATCTCAATAAAACTAGAAAAAAAATTTAACAAAAACAAATGTTAGGAAAACTTTGTGACATTTTTACTTGCCCTTCCCCCACCCCTCCTTGATGTGGCAGCTGTCTTGAAAATGACAGCTTCATTCTCAGTGTTGAACCTCAGTCCCTGTCTCTGGATGGTGCAGAGCAGATCTCATTCACAAATTATTGTATATGTCTATATTCTAGCCTCTCTGGGGGTTCCTTAAGGACTGAAGCAAAGCACTCATTTCTGTTTTGCCTAACTCGAAACTCAGGCCAGAATGTAAGGCAAACCAACAATCCACAAATGCCTGGGTCAAAAGATTACAGTTGCGATACATGATAGACCACCTAAGGACTGGGAGAAAAAGCTAGGGGTGGGGAGTTACTTTGGGCAATTAGGATATTCAAAAACATATATAGGGAAATTTAGAAAGCCACAAATGTACAGGGCAAGAAGCAAGCTTTAAAAAGACCCAAAAGATCCTAAGCCTTCAATTCAGGCTAACTGTTAGGCTTAGTGCAAGCCTGGTTTAGTGTTGAGGGAGTACCCTAGAAAAGTGACAACCTGCAAAAACTGGGAGTGGGGTGTTTGTTTTAGCTCCTGAATTTTAAGGAAACTTATCAAAACACTATCTAAAGACAAGGTAAGAAATAGATTTCAGTGATCACACACAAGGAATATGTTCTTTGCAAAAATAATTTGAAAACATCATTAACCAAATGGACGACTACAGTCCAATAATCAAAATGAAGAAAACCCTAGGGAAAGAGGGCACATCTGATTTCCAGAATCACATTAGAATATTTAAATGTCCAATTTTCAACAAAAATAATCACAATACATTCAAAGACACAGAAATGCATGGCCATCCAAAGGAACGAATTAAATAGAAACAATTGCTGCAGAAGTAGAGACATCAGAATTAACAAAGACTTTAAATAACTGTCTTGAACATGCTCAAAGAGCTAAAGGAAAACATGGACAAAGAACAAAAGGAAATTTGAAAAGGGATATATGAACAAAATGAGAATATCAATAAAGACATAGAAATTATAAAAGGGAAACAAATTCTGAGGATGAAAAGTATAATAACTGACATTAAAAGAAAGCACTAGAGGAGTTCAACAACCTGTATAAGCAGGCAAAAAAAAGAATCAGCAAACTTAAAACCAAGACAATTATAATGATCATGCCTGTGGAGCAAAAAGAAAAAAAGAATGAAGAAAAGTGAACACTGTCTACAAAACTGATGGGACACCATCCAAAAGACCAACATGTGCATTATGAATGTCCCAGAAGAAAGAAAGGAGCAGAAAGAATATTTGAAGAAAGAATGGCCAAACACATCCAAAATTTGATGAAAGACACGAATCTGAAAATCCAAGAATCTCAATGTCCAAGCAGGATAAATTCAGAGGTGCACACCAAAACATATTATAATCAAACTGGCAAAAGACAAGGTCAGAGAGAATCCTGAAAGCAGCAAAGGAGGAGAAACCCCTCATGATCAAAAGATTCTCAAAAAATTTAACAGACAATTCTCATCAGAAACCATGGAGGCCAGAAAGCAGTGGGATGAGATATTTAACTTGCTGAAAGAAAAGTAGTGTCAACCAAGAATTCCCTATTAGCAACACTGGCCTTCAAAAATTAGGGAGAAATAAAGACATTCCCAGATAAACAAAACCTGAGGCAGTTCATTGCTATTAGACTGTCCTACAAGAAATGCTAAAGGGAGTCATTCAGGCAGAAGTGAAAGGACTCTAGGAAGTAACTTGAATCTACATCTATTTTGTGATGAAATAAAGACCTCCAGTAAAGATAAATACATGGGAAAATATAGCTATTATTGTTGTAATTTTGTCTTGTAACTCTACTTTTTATCTCCTACAAGACTTAAAAGACAAATGCATACAAAACAATTATAAATCTATAATGCATACAAAATAATTATAAACCTATATTGTCAGGCACACAATATATGAAGATATAATTTGTGACATCAATAAAGGGAGAACAAAATTTTATAGGAGTAGCAATTTTGTATGCTATTGAATTCAAATTGGTATCAATTCAAATTAGACTGTATAATGTTGACGATAATCCCCACAGTAACCACAAAAAGAACATTTAACAATTATGCATAAAAGGAAATGGGAAGGGAATCATAATCATTCACCACAAAAAATCAACACAGAAGGAAACCGTAATGGAGAAAATGAGAAACAAAAAAGGCATAAGACATAAAGACAACAAATAAAATGGCAGAAGTTCTTCCTTATACTAATTATTTTTTTTTTTAAGATTTTTTTTGACGTGGACAATTTTTTTTTTTAAGTCTTTATTGAATTGGTTACAATATTGCTTCTGTTTTATGTTTTGGTTTTTTGGCCACAAGGCATGTTGGATCCTAGCTCCCCAGCCAGGAATTGAACCTGCACCCTCTGCATTGGAAGGTGAATTATTAACCACTGGACTTCCAGGGAAGTCCCATACTAATTACTTTAAACGTAAATGGATTAAACTCTCCAAGCAGAAGGCAAAGACTGGCAAAATGGATAAAAGAGAAATAAAAATAAATGATCCAGCTATATGCTGTCTATAAAAGACTCACTTTAGCTCTAAAGACACAGATATGTTGAAAGTGAAAGGATAGAAAAAGACATTCTGTGCAAATAGTAACCAAAAGAGAATTGGAGTGGGTATTAGATTAGTATTAGATAAAATAGATTGTAAGCCAAAAATTGTTTTAAGAAACAAAAATGTATATTACATATTGATAAAAAAAGTCACTTCATCAAGAAGATATAATTTATGCACCAACAGAGCCCCCCACAAAATATATGAAGCAAACATTGATAGAATTAAAAACTGGATAGATCTATAAGAATTGTTAGAAACTTCAATATTTCACTGTCAAAAAATGGATAAAACCTTTAGACAGAAGATCAATGAGGAAACAGAAGACTTGAATAACACTATAAACAAACTAGACCTAATGGACATATATAAAACACTCCACCCAACAACAATAAAATATACGTTTCTCAAGGGCGCAAGGCACATTCTCCAGAATAGACCATATGTTAGGCCACAAAACAATTTTCAGTACATTTTAAAAGACTGAAATCATACTAAGTATCTTCTCTGACCACAATGGAATGAAGCTAGAAATCAATAACAAACGGAAAAGTGGAAAATTCACTTGTGGCATATTAAATGTGGCAATTAAACAACACACTCTTTAAAAACCAATAGGTCAAAGAAGAAAGTATAAGGAAAATTTCAAAATATATGATCCAGCAATTCTACTCCAAGGTATGTATATATCTGGAGTATATATTTTCAAAATATTAAAAAAGCAACTCAAAGAGAAACTTGTATATCAGTGTTTATTGCAGCATATTCATAATAACCAAAAGGTGGAAATAGCTCAAGTGTTCATCAACAGATGAATGGATAACAAAAATATGGCATACATATACAATAGAATATTATTTAGACATAAAAAGGAATGAAATTCTGATACATGCTATAACATGGATGAATCCTGAAAACATATTAAACAAAATAAGCCAGGCACAAAAGAACAAATATTGTATGATTCCACTTATAAGAAGCAGAATAGGTAAATTCATATCGAAATTGAGTAGATTAGAGCTTACCAGGAGCTGATGGGGAGAGAGGAATAGGGAGTTATTACTTACTGGTTAGAGTTCCTCTCTGGAGTGATGAAAAAGTTTTGAAGATAATGGTGATGGCTGCGCAACGTGAATGTAATTAATGACACTGAAGCTGTACATTTAAAAATGGTTAAAATGATAAATTTTATGTTATATATATTATTTAAACATTTTTAATAACAATTTTATTATGGTAAAATATACATATATATTACCACAATAAAAAATTTAATGTATTAAGATTTGTTTTTTCTGAGGGAAAATTCACAAGAATTTTAAAGAGAATCTTACAGAGTAAAAACATTACTTGCTTTGTTGTTATGAGCACATGTACTTATGAGCCAATCATACATTTGCACAGCTTTAGATCTCGAAATGTACCATTCATCTGCCCTTCTACCAAGAAGACTGCAGCGTGTTTATCAAGGTAAAAAAATGAACAAGCTTTAATGATTCTCTTCTGACAAGTTAAACAGAAGAAAAATATAGGATATAGGCTGTTAAAACTTTACTTTGAGAGGCTATCTCAGCAAGTAATCTAAATAAGTGTATGATGGTATATTCATTGCTTTTTGAAAATAGTTAGATGGCTGTGTAATTTTTAGTGAAAGAGCAAGGTAGCACTGAATGTTAAGAATCCCAAGCGTTAATATCTGAATATTTCTCTCAAAAGAAATCTATTACTGGGGAAAGTGGCTAAATAGGTTAATTTGTCAGATGAATTATTCAAATAACCACTAGAATATACCACAGGGAAAAAGACAAACCCTCAAGGAAGGAGAAAACAGGACAAGATGAAAGTAGTACAAAATGTTGAGAAACATATGGATGAGATATAAAACCACAACAGAGAACAGAACAAGAAACAAGCAGAACAAAATTTTGAAAGCTGAAAAAGCATATGCATGGACTGGCAGACTCAAGAAAGGCAAATCAAGCCAGCAGTGGAGAAAGATGAGAATCAACCCAATTCACCTCTCACAATTGCCAGTCGGCAGATGCAGTACCTCAGGGGGTACTGGACAGTGGCTAAAATAATGAGAACCTGATGAAAACTATTTGGAGGTTATATTCCTGATACCCCGTTCCCAACTCCCCACCACTGCTTGTCTGGCCCTCCCCCACACCAGCTAAAGTCCAGAGGTTTATTCTCTAGAGCAGTTAAAGCAGTTTTCTGGACTGCAGGCACTGGGTACTAAGCCAAAATTGTATGTGTGGGAGGGGATGGACAGGATGGCCATAAAAATGTAGAGTGCCAGAAAGCCTGTTCTTCTCCAATATGGCAACTGGAACACTAGCAGACAGACCCTTAGCCTCCAGGAAGGAAACTGGAAACCTCTACTCTGGAGAATCTGACCAAAGCAAGATATTCATGTGGAGGAGCCCACCCAAAAAAAGCCCACCCAGATAACCCTAAAGCAAACCCCTTCCACAAGTCCAAGGCTTCTAATCAGCTTTATAGTCCACTGTATGTCTACCATAAGTAGACAGCCAAGGATTGCCAGATGTCCTAGAAAAGCCTAAAACATAGAAAAAGAAATAAATACATGAGAAGAAATTTGGAGTTAACAGATTCTACAGAAAAACAATTTCAAAAGAAAGAACATAGGGACTTCCCTGGTGGTCCAGTGGTAAAGAATCCACCTTCCAATGCAGGGGACGTGGGTTCAATCCCTGCTCAGGGAACTAAGATCCCAAATGCCATGGGGCAACTAAGCCCGTGCTCCACAACTACTGAGCTCGTGTGCCTTAATGAGAGTCCACGTGCCACAAACTACAGAGCCCACGCACCACAACTACGGAGTCCACAGGCCCTGGACCCTGTGCCACAACTAGAGAGAAGCCCGCACACTGCCAACGAAAGATCCGCATGTCTCAACGAAGATCCTGTGTGCTACAACTAAGACCCAACACAGCCAAAAAAAATAAAGATAAATAAATACTAAAAACAAACACAAACACTATCACGAACATCCTCAATGGTAACAGAACAAATCCATAGACAAGAATATAAAATAAGAACTGAGTACTATATAAGAAAAGGAACTTTCAGAAATCATAAAGGGATCTTGAGATCTAAAAATATAGCAAAGAGTTGGAAGACTGAATCAAAGAGCTAAAGAAGAGATGGAGAGAGGGTAGGAAAACAGAGATCCAATCCAACATCAAAATATCAGTTCCAGAAAGAGAGAAGCAGAGGAGAGGAAATCAATGAACACTGAAAGTTTCCCAGAACTGAAAGATATGAGCTATCGCATGGAAAGAGTTCATCAAACACCTAAGATAATGAATAAAAATAGACCCACACCAAGGCACATCGCTGCGAAACTGCACTACCCTGAGAACCAAGGTATTCTACAAAGCTTTCAAGTCACATTCAAAGAGCAGAAATCAAAATGGTTTTGGATTTCTCAACACAACTGGAAATAAGACAATGAAGCAATACCTTCAAAATTCTGAAGGAAAATTATCTCCCACCCAGAATTTTATAAAATATTAATCAAATATGATAGATATGCAAGGTCAAAAAATTTACCTATATATTGATACTTTCTCTAGAAGCTAACAAAGGGTGTGCTTCACCAAAATGGAAAACAATAAAGCCAATAAAATGGAAAACAAAAAAATCCAGAAAACAGATCAGCACAGGAGAAGAGTAAATGCAAATCCCAAAAGCTTAGGCACAAGAACATAGATTTAAGCAGAATGATTCAAGAGACAGGTTAATGGTTACACTCATCAAGATCAGTGCTAGTACTGTACTCTTAAACTTGAGGAACTGCGCATGCCCAGGTGAAACTGGTCCTAATTATCTGTAGGTTGGTCTTTACCATGTATGATTACATGCCAGCTTTCCATTCCATCTCAGCTACAAGGATCAGCAAAGACACTCACATCACCCTACGGAAGTACTGTCTTGACCTACTCCTTTGAGCTAGAATTTAATTCCTCATGGACTGAGAACCAGTAAATACAAAGAAGTCTACTCCCTCTGACCACATTTTTGTCAGACCATCAATTAGGCAGTGCACACTATAGGCCCTTCCAGATACCCTCTGGTGAGCCTTCTATTTAACAGGACTCACTCGTGACCTTAGCCACGAACTTCCTCAAAAGTGACTTTTGTAAACTCTCATGGAAGCTGAAGCCAGACTATGACCCCAAGACTTCATTATGCTCTCCCTGAAGCTTTCATGTAATAATGACAATGTTGCCCTTTAATACCTGCCAACAGATTTTTCAGAAGTAAATATATTGTTTAAGAGTGTATGTATATGTAATAAAATAAAAGAAATGCAAAGGAATGATTAACACAAAGTCAGGATAGTGCCTACATCTGTAAGAGGGGAGGGATGCAATTACAACACACAAGAGTCTTCTTAGATTCTAGTAAATGCTCTATTTCTTGACCTTCTTAGATATTACAAATGTTTCACTTCTTAACCTGATGGTGGGTATATGAATGCTCATTTTATTATTACTCTTTAAATCATATGCTTTTTGAATTTATAATTTACTTCACAAATTTAAAAAATCATCCTATCCACTTCCTTGCTCAGATTCCAAGCTCAATGAAGACCATTCTGGTAACAGTTTGACTCTATTGTAGCTTTGCCTCCATTAAGAGAATGGACATCAGACCACCTGGCATGTACATTTTTCTTTTTAAAGTAATAAACTGGTGTGCTAATTTTTAAAATAATATTCATAAAATAATGAATGTTTGGTTGATTTAATGACTATGTCCTTATATATGAGATTAAATTCGTTTCTAAATAAATCCTCTGAGAGTCAGTATATCCTCTGCAAGTAACCAAACTCATTCTCAGATCAGGAATTTTTCGATGCTTCAATTTCATCCCATATTGCAGCTTCAATTTTTGAAGTGTCATATTCCCTCATCATATCAAACTCAAGCCATGGCTGACTCCACTTCTGGGCTTCCTTCATTTGCTCTTCAGTTAAACAAAGGTCAAATCTGATCCCCTTAATATTAAATTTTGGACGTTCCCAGCGTTTGGACCACGGCTTGGGCTTCATTTTTACTTTCAGCTAAGGAAGATATAAGGAAAGGAACAAATTAGGCTGACAGTTGCAAGCAAAAATTCTTCTAAAAGTTTTCTTTAAGATGATTCTTAGTTTATACTTGAACTTCCAGTTCCAAATGTACAACTTATACCTGATTAACAGGAACTTCTTGGCTAGGTTCTTGTGCTATTGGCTGCATATTCATATCAAAAGTGCTGTATTCAGGAAGGGCGTCTCGCAAGTATAGCAAGCTATCATCCAGCCGTTTCTGTAATTTGACTACTTGGATCTCCTGGATTCGAGGATTATAAAGTTCAAAGCAAATCTCAACACCTAAAAGAGAAGAAAACATATTCTTATAATCTAAATTCAGATTCCTGCATACACCTCATACTATAAAAAAGCTATTTCATGAAGGAATTAGCTCAGGGTTTTGCATGTAGGAAATGTGATATAAATTTGTAATCTTTAAAATGAAGATTATTGAAAGAAATAGAAATGAACAAATCCATGTAGATTAAAAAATGAGAAAACCTGAATTAGAATGATAAAGTCTAAAGAAAACTGTCTTCTATAAATATATTGAGCCATTTATCTCCTCGATTTTGATAGTATTAAATTAGTTGGAAGTTTGAACAATTCTTCACTTTGCTATGTTCTTGTTTATTTCCCAATTACTTAAATAAAACTCTATCTTCGACATTTTGACTCTTATCTTCTACATTTTGAGCAACAGAATTAATGATGCAAAAAGACTAAGTACATTTTTAAATTCTAACTTTGATTTAGAAGTCCTCTTAAGATGGCCTAGGTTTGTTAACACTCTGGAGCCCTCCACAGGAGAAACAGCTTTGAGTGTTTCCAAGATGCTGACATAAAAGGTTAATATATATCATCTGTATCATCAAACATTTAAAAGGAAGAGTGTATTCTGAGGTTTCCTGGAATAATCCCAAGAGAAATAGAAATAGTAAAACATATGATCAACGTTAACATCAAGTGTTTAATATCAGGATTTAATCCAGTATCCACTGTACATCTATTCTGTTATAGGCACTGATTTAGGAGCTGTGCCTATAGCAAAATCAAAATAGGTAAAATCCTTCTCTTCTCATAAAGTCTACATTCTAGTGGATGACAAATGATAAATAAACCAACAAGGTACTTTCATATAGTGAAGACAATACAGGGTGATGACATTGTGACTGGGGAGGGGGCAAATTTATGTATGTATGTATGTATGCATGCATGCCACACCGCATGGCTTGAGGGATCTTAGTTTCCTGACTAGGAATCGAACTTGGGCCCCTGGCAGTGAGAGCACTGGGTCCTAACCAGTGGACCACCAGGGAATTCCCAGGGGCAACTTTAAATAGTATAGTCAGGGAAAGCCTCTCAGAAAAGATAACATTTAAGTTGATACTATAAAGAGCCAAGAATGCTCCAGGCAGAAAGAACAGCAAATGCAGAGGCTCTGGGGTCTTAACAAACCTGCCATGTTGGAAAAACTAGAAAAAGGTCCATTTGGCTGGAGCAAAGTAACTTGGTGGGCCAGGAAAGTAAGCCAGAGATACTGCACAGCTGCAGGCAGGAGATGATGGTGGCATGGACAAGAGTGGTAGCAATGGAGATGGAGAAATGGGCAAAATTGGGATAAAAGTTTTGGAAATTAAGCCATGAAAACTTGCTGATTGACTGGATGTGTGAAAGAGAATAACTAAAAATAGCTCCTAAGTTTTGGGTTTAAATAAATGGGTGTGGAGTGGTAGAACTTATGGAAATAGAAAAAACTGTTAAAAGAACACATTGTGAAGGAAACAAAGAGTTCTGTTTTGAACTTGTTTTATGCTTATAAGGTGCCCAAATGCAGATGTCAAATAGGTAGTTGTATGTGCAAATTTGGAACAAGGAAAGGGTCAGTCCCTGACACATAAATCTGGGAAGTTAATACCACATGGATGGTATTTAAAGCCAATGGACTAGAAAGAATCATCAAAGTAGGAAGTATCAATGGGGAAGGTACAGGCAGGCCACAAACAGTCAAAATGTTAATGGTAGAAAATAGCAAGAGAGAACTAATACTTTTGAGTATTCTGTGTCCAGTACTTCATATAGAACATCACAATAAACTGACCACAACCCTGGGAGGTAGAAACTATTATCTCAATTTTAAAGAAAAAAAATCATCTCAGGTCTACCACACCTTTGCTCCTGCCTTTCTATTACAAGATTTCTCCAAGTACACAACCTGATTGTTGGCCCAAGTTTCTGTAATCAAGTTCTGCTGAGTTCCTACATGCACAGCACCACAGGTCATTATAGGATAAGGAAGACAGCAACGATTCTCACATGTTCAATTTCTTTCAATATACTACTTCACTGTTGGGGACCATGAAGCACACAACTTTAAGTATGAAAAATGTACTGTTCCTGCCAATTTTTTTGTCTTTATTTCTTAAAAAAAGTTTTTTTTAGTTTTATTCATGTTTATTTTATTGAAGTATAGTTGCTATACAATATTACATGTTACAAGTATATAATATAGTGATTCACAATTTTTAAAAGTTATACTCCATTTATAGTTACTATAAAATATTGGCTATATTCCCCATGCTGTACAATATATCCTTGTAGCTTATTTTATACATAACAGTTTGTACCTCTTAATCCCCTATCCCTATATCATCACTCTCCTCTTCCCACTCCCCACTGGCAACCACTGGTTTGTTCTCTATACCTGTGAGTCTGCTTCTTTTTTGTTATATTCACTAGTTTGTTGTATTCTTAGGTTCCACATAGAAGTGATAACATACAGTACTAGTCTTTCTCCATCTGACTTATTTCACTTAGCATAATACCCTCCAAGTCCATCCATGTTCCTGCCATTTTGATTCATAATTTTTCTAGAATTTTACCACCCCTATCTTATTGACATAGCAAATGTAATTTTGCGTTTTAAAAAATTCCTCCAATTCTTATAAAACTAACAATTGTGGTGATTGTTGTAATATAAAGCAAAATGGGGGCCATTCATTTTAGGAGAAAGTTAACTTGCAAGGACATCATTATGCTTATCTTAATGTTTTCAAGGGTTATTTGCTCCTAAAATGAATGCCCCCATACTGCTTTATAGTCACTTGTCTCCTCCTTTGATGTTGCCATGATTTGGAAAGTCTACTTCTAATGGTTGTTGTCCCTGTAACAAAAGAAGCCTTCAGGAGAAAGCAAAGCACCAACTGTATGTACTCAGCAACCTCAATTCTCATACCATTCTTAGGCCACAGGCTCCCTGTCATCCCTCCAAGCTCCCTTTCACTTTCAAGTTCCAGATGTCTTCACCCAGGATGCAGAAAATAAAAAAGACTCCTGAGATAACATTTTCCAGAAAATCAAAATAATGAAATGAAGCCTACCTTGTCCTTCAATAGTATTCCTAAGGATAAAAGTAGCTCCAAGTCCTGTTCCTGATCTCTGGATGCAAATTCCCAGAAACTGGCTGGTTTTTCCATTGGCATATGGGTCAGCAGTAGTAACACGAAGAATGCTTCCTCCAAATTCAAAAGAAAAGTGAACTTTTACATGAGACGCAGAATCAAACAACAGCATTTCCAGGTAACTTCAAAGTTCCTAAATATTTTAATATAATATTAGGAATAAGTACCTCATATGGGCAAAACACAGATAGGTGAAAAACAATTTTCTCTTTGTCGAGAAAACTAACCCTCCAACCACTAATAATAAAAGCATCCAGCTCTTACTGACCAACATAGAACTCTGGAATGTGGAGTATTTTTCTCCTTTCTAACATATCTTTTCTTTCTATTTGAAATTTCAGAGGATTTGTTCTTCCCCTTGGAGGAATGAATTCAGGACTCAAGAACCTGTGAAAAATATAGAGTAAAATAAATTAAAAGCAAACTTAAAAGACCACTAAAAAAGAAACCATTGCTTTACCAAAAAAAGTGAAAGATTAGGATGCTGACATGTTTTATTCTTCCTTCTCTAAATAAGAAAAGTCCATCTTATTTCTAAAACTGTTGTCAATTCTCATGAAAATAGCTAACAATTTCTGAGTACTCACCCGGCATTGTGTTAAAAGCTTTATTAAACATCTATAGCATAACTTAATCCCTACAACAACAAGGTGAGTTTGGTGTCATCATCTCCTTATTACAGATGAAGAAAATGAAGCTTGGAGACAGTAAACAACGGACCTACTACTACATTAGCTATAAACTTATCAAGCCAAGATTAACAGACTTATTACTACATTAGCTATAAACTTATCATGTCTGTCAGATTCCAAAGCCTGTGACCCACAGGCCTCACGCTGAGTTGTACATGTTATAGTAAATTATGTTGGAAAAGATATAAACATATAAATCATCAATTGTAAACTAGCTTTAAAAATAATCTCCCTATTAGCCAACTGATTTTAAAGTCGTTATGAAATATCTAATCTGTAGAAAAGTATAAATGATATTACAATGAAAATATATGTCCCTGTCACCCACCTCAAGGAATAAATTAACAATGTAGTTGAAGCCCCTGTGCACCCCTCCCTACCCCCATAGTTAATTACTGTGGGGTAATTAACTAAATTTTGTGTGATGATTATTCCTATGAATTTCTTCCTTTTCCTCAATTTCCTACTTTAAAATGTTTCAAACCTACCAAAAAGATGAAATAGTAATACAATGAACACCCATATATACTTCACCTAATTTCACCTACTGCCAACATTTTGCCGTATTTGCTTTACATGTACATATAATTTTTTTCCAGAACCATTTGAAAATGTCAAACAGCAAGCCATTTCATCCCTCAAACTTTAGAAGGCTTCTGCTAAGAATAAGGACTTTCTCTTACATTTATCACAATACTTTTATGACACCTAAGAACTTCAGCATTAATTCAGTAGTATAATCTAATACAGTTCATATTTAAATGTACCTAATTCGTCCTGGAAAAGGTCTTTTATAGCTGTTTGTTGCTCAATCCAAGCTACAATCAAGCTTCACATATTATGTCTGGTTGTTAGTCTCTTAAACTAGTACTCTTCCCCATATTTGCATTTTTGTAACATTGACTTTTTTGAAGAGTCAAAGCTGATCATCTTATAAACCATCCCTGGATCTGAATTTGTTTACTGTTTCCACATACCTAGACCAAGGATATACATTTTTGGTAAAAATATTACAGAGGTGATGATGTGATCTTCTTATTCCAACACATCAGGAGACACATAATGTCAGCTTGAATGGCTACTGGGAAAACTAGGTTTGACTGCTCGTGAAAGTAGAGAATTTCCCCTGTATATTTTTTTGTACTTTACATATGTATGTATGTCTGGGCAATACAAAAATGCTACCATACTTGTCAATTCTTCTGCGGGTTGCTTTTTTCACACATCATAGTTGAAGTTCATCCATGTTAACTCTAGTTCATTCATGTTTCACTGCTGTATAATAGTCCATTATGAGAATGTATTTGCTCATTCACCTACTGAAGGATATCTAGGCTGCTTCTAAACTTTTATTACAAACATTACTTTTGTGTTCATTTTTGTACATCTCTCCTTGTACATATTACTTTCCTTAAGTTGTATACTGTCTGGGTGGGAAGGTACAGACAACCTCAAACTTACAAAATTTTGTCAAATTGTTTCCCAAAGTAGTTACTCCTATTTAACTGAATTATATTGTGTTGCCATTTAAGAGAAATATTCCTTTTCCACCTTAAAAAAAAAAGTTGTACTGAGAAATCTTTTCTGAATCTCTAGGTTCCATAAATTCAAGTTTATTTCAACTTAGAACCACAGGATATTGTAAACATTAAACACAAATACATATGCAGAGAAAATCGAATCGACAATATAGAGCCCTTTCATAAAGCCTAAGTCACACCAATTTTCCCCCCTAAAATTCGCTTTTTAATAAGGTTATACAATTCTACAGAAACAGTTTCTGCAAATTCTAGATCATCTAAATTTACACGTACCTACGAAGTTACCACTGCCTGCTTAAGTGAACCAGGCTTTTAAGCACACTGTTTTGAAGAGCAAATTTCAGAAACAAATTGGTAGAAATTTTTACCACCGTATCGCTTTTACAGGGACACTAAAACACAGTTAGTTAGGAAACTAAAACAGGGTGAGTTCTGGCCAATCCATTTCACCTAAGGAGAAAAGATCCGTTCCTTAACGTCAACAGGTAAAATACAATGTATTTCACAGAAAAATTCTCGATACGGGCCAAAGAGCCTCAAATCTGGGGAATCCCTACTTGAAATTCTAATATGACTGCAGAGAAAGTTCAATGCCGGCTTGGGAGAAGCGAGGAAGTCAAACCTGAGTTTGGTGCGCTTCACGCATACATGAATCCTGCACACAAGTTCTTATCTGGGAGACCCCAGGATAAGACCCGTTTCAGACCTCGGAAGCAACTACAGGTTCTAGAGCGCACAGACCCAAAAGGCAGGAATCGCGTCCAGGTCGGGGCTCTCACCTGCTTTCCCGGCGCTGGGGACGGCGCTTGTCCACGATAATCGGTTTCGGCGGTGGCTGGAACGCGCCGGGCTCAGAAGGTCCAGTGATCTGCCGCCGGCTCGGCCCCACGAGGGCCTCTGCGGAAACGCACCACAGAGGTCAAGACTGCTCGCGCCAGCCCAGAGCTCCCGCGAAACCTTTAAATCGCCCCCAATGCGCGGTCCCACGAAAGGCCTCCTCCCATGTCGCCCCTGACTTCCAGAATCGCCTCCCCCTAGCCTGACCCTAAGCTCCTTCTGTCGCCGGCTAGCAAGCCCCGCTGCACTTACGACAGGCGACAGAGACTGGCGCAGGGCGCAGAGCCCAGGCGCATCGAAAGGTCCAGCCCAGGGCCATTGCAGCCCGGCAGCCCCTGGCAATGGAGGCCGCCATGCTTGCTCCCTCAGTCGAGACTACAACTCCCAGTAATCAGTGCGACAAGGTCGCGGTCACCTGAGCCAGATGGCGCCTGCTAAGGGACAAAATAGCCAAGTCTTTCTCCACCCACCCCACCCCCACTCCCCACAAGGGCCCGGATGTCTTAGGGAAAGTGCACTGTATTTCTCTAGTTCTCTTCATGTGCCAAGTTATATCACTCTACGGGAGTGTTCTCTCAGCCTAGAAAGATTTCCTCCCTCTTTGAATCAACTCTACCTTCAATTTCTCAGGCAAGACTTCAGTATGTCAAAATTCTCATTATAGGCTCTCATTCTGCCATTAGCAGCTCTGATGTCATTTGCAATTTTAATTTTTAGTTTAACTTAATTTTTAATTACTTGTGTAATTATTGGATTAGCGTCTAACTCCGCCATTATACTGTAAGCTCCTGAGGGCATGGAGTTTGTCTTTTGCTCACCATTTTCTCTCAGCATCTAGCTGGTCCTCACTCTTTGTTGAATGCAAAAAAAGGAAAAGAAAATGGTTCCTGACAGAAGGGGTGGCAAAGTCCCTGAGACTACAGAGAGCATTACTCCCTTGAGGAGCTAAACTTGAGTTTGGGCTGAGCAACTGTAGGTAGGGATTATATTACCTTGAAAACTGGGTTCACATTTTGTTCGGTGTTGAGACGAGACACAACCAAGCCAATATCAGAAGGAAGGATGTATTACTTACAGCAAGTAAGGGGAACACCTGGGATCTTTCCCAAAGCAGTGTCTCCCTGCACAGCAAATTTGAAGAAATCTTAAGCTAAGGGAACATGCATATTCATGAAGGGGTTGGGCCATATACGCATATTCATGAAGGGGCTTGAAAAGGAGAATCCAGCATAGAATGTTGCAGCTGAAAGCTAGCTAAAGCAGTTTTAGTCTCCATTATTTTATGCTCTACTCACTTTCTTTCACTTGCCTCCCACAAGTGATTTCTTTTCCTAGTTAATTGCTTTTACAAATGATTACTTATTAGTTAGTGTTATATTGTGCACCTGGTATTTTTCCTCCTTTGAAACACTCCTGAACACTCCCTTCCATTGTGAGCATTCTTCTGTTGTGGAAGGGGGACCCCTTCCAGGGCTCTTGTCTAACACTCAGAAATGAATTGTGGAGGAGACAGGTGCTGACAAAGCAAGAAACTTTATTGAGAAGGGGCACCTGGGCAGAGAGCAGCAGAGTAAGGGAACCCAGGAGAGTGCTTTGCCACGTCTTGCAGTCTCAGGTTTTGTGGTAATGGGGTTAATTTCTGGGTTGTCTCTGGCCAATCAGTGTAACTCAGGGTCCTTCTTGGTGGCACATGCATCATTCAGCCAAGATGGATTCAGTGAGGATTCTGGGAGGTTGGCAGGACATATGGACTGGAGTCTCCTCTCTCCTTTTGACCTTTCCCAAATCCTTTCAGTTGGTGGTAGCTTGTTAGTTCCGCATTCCTTACCAGGACCTCCTGTTGTAAGATAACGTATGCAAGTGGTTACTATTGTGCCTGGCCAGGGTGGGTAGTTTTGGTCAGTGGTTCCCCTAACAACTCCCCACTGAGAGACTTCATACTCAAGATACTTCTTGGGAATTGGGGCAGTGGTTTCTTTCTTCTGTAACTACTTCCTGCTGAGAGTGGGCGTAGTCCTGCCTAGTAGAGTAGAAGTCTCTCTCTACCTGATCTAAATCAAGTTATCCCATGTCTGAAACCAGCTTCCACCCTTGTAGTAACAACAATTTATCCTGAAACTGTTGGACCCTGTAGGAGATAAACCTTGTAAGCAGTTGAAACACACAGGGGCCAAACAGGATTGTCATCACTGGGCCCAGAAAAGGAAGGCAAAATTTGGGGTGAGGGCTGCAGGGTGTGTGACTTTCTTCTGATTGGTTGGTGGTGAGGTAACAGGGTGATGCTCCAGGAATCTTGCACTCAGCCTGAAGTTACCATCCTCCACTTGGTTGGGGGCCCCAGTTCTGCAGAAGAACTCAAAGATATTGTTATGTATACTACTTGAGGAGGAACCAGGACCCTGCCCCAAGGCTGCATTTTTGTTTCTTGACTGCTCCTCCTTTCTGCATTCCCTCCCTTCCCTGTAGTAATGGTTTGAATCTGCCCTTTGGAACGCACGGAAGGTCAAGGAAGCTGAATGAAGCCTATTTCCTAAAAACAAGAAACAAGGGACACAGAAAGGTTTTTGTATCCAAGGGGGACCCACAGGGTCCTGCTCAGTTTCAAGATCACAAAATGGCTTAAGCCCAAAATGTCTTCTCTTATGTCAAAAAGCTGTAACTGGTTCTTTTTCTCTGGGGACCCCCTACCCTATCTGCTTCCAATAGGTGGCAAAACTAAAAAGGTAAATTGTAAGTCTTGTTAAGAAATTTGAAATTTGTACTCTCAGCAATGGTGTGCCACTGGAAGGATTTCACACTCAGAGTTGTCATGGTCCGAATGCAGGTTGGAAAAGAATTTCTAGACACAAGGAAGAATGAAAAGAAGATAGAATTTATTAGAGGGAAGGGTCACTGCCAGAACAGCAGGCCAACTTCCTGATAGCCAGGGGGAGTTGACCCTGAGCAAGGGTTTCTGGTCTGTTTTTATAGCCAGGGAAAAAGAGAACCTGGGAATCATCTGCTGATTGGGCAGGTATGTATACTTACAATGTGCAGAGCGTGAGAAGAATGGGACAAATACCTTTCCTTATTTGGGATGGGAAAGGGACAGGGCATGCTGCTTGGGAGGGCTTTGGGACATTGTAATGGTCGCAATGTGACATAGTGATAAGAGTCCTGTAACTCTTTGTTCCAGCAATATTGGCCCTTTGACTTTATCTTGTTCTTTGTCCTTGGAGCATCACAAGAGTGAGATGATTACTTAGTTACTTATTGGTCATTCCAGTTGAATTAATGTCCCAAAGTACCTCAAACTCAATGTGTCCATATTGAATACACTATGTTCACCTCCAAACTTCCTCCCCAGTGTTAGCTATCTCAAGGAATGGCTTCAAAATCCAATCTGTTGCTTAAAGCCAAAAATCTCATTGTCATTTCTGATTCCTTTATGTCTCTCCCTAGGAAAAGTTCCTAAAACTACACCTGGCACCATCAACTATCTCAAATATCTTAAACTTTCTCATCCTCCCATCCATATTGCTAATCCAGGTTACCATCCTTTCTCCTCAGGATCACTGCAAACCACTGCAACTGTCTTCTCATTGGTCTTCCTGCCTCCAGTTCCCTTCAGTCGTTCTCCACATAAAAACCAAAAAGATGGCTCAGAAATGCATACCTAGTCCTTGTTTATTCCCAGTTTAAAGCCATCCACAGTTTTCAGTTGACAGATAAAAAGTCAAATTCTCAAAGAAAGTGAGCCATGTTCTGAGGACAGAATTCAAAGTACTGCGAGGAGGGACAAAGTCTTCTTTTAACTCCAGCTTCCTTGATTAGAACAGAATTTAACTTATAATAGCAAGGAATTACACAATCAAAGTTTCAGATTAGCTAATTTTAGTCTCTCTCTGCCCACCCAAAAAGGATACTTCAAACTTTTAAGAGAAGTAAAAAGGGAGGAGAGACAAAGATAATTGTGACTGGTAGCCATGTTCAGAGATCAGGCTTGTCTTATTCACTTGCATTTTACCTCAGAAGATAAAGACGGAGAGATGGGCTAGGGCCACTGGTCCTAGAGAGATTAGCAGATTGAGCTGCTACAGAAGAACGGGAGGGTGGGAGTTGGAGGAATACATGATGTGTGAGCAGAATCCCATGCCTACTGTTAGGTATATGAGAAGATAAATAGGGAAATCACTGTAGCATACCAACTATGGAAAGAGATGGCTGCAGGGATCAGTCCTAGACTACCCAGTATTATTTTTTACTAGAAAACTGAATTTCACTAAGATTTGAGGAATACTAGCTTGAGAAGTATGTTTTATCTGAAAGAAAATATTCATAAAATGTAATGACTTAGACTTCTACTTTCTTTTTAGGTATTTGTTTATAGACACATATCAATGCATTTTAATCAACGTTACCTAGAGAATCATGGAAGGAAAATAACAATTTGCTAGAGACGAATTATTTCTAACTGTATAATAATGTTGATTGGTTTGTTATCACAGAAGTAACACATACTTGAAGGAACTGGGATTTGATTTCCCCCTGCCTACAAGTGAATAAGTTGTTTTTGTCTCATAAACATTGGTAGAAGACATGAGACTCCTGAGACAAAGGACTTTATTACTGATGGCACAAAAAGTAAGCAGCATGAGCATCAGCATGTTTGCAAACATCTCCTTTGCCCTCAAACCCCACATGTTGACACCATGGGCACAGATGCAGTGGGTTTCCTTCACAGCTGAGGAACACTGAACTTAGTAAATCCTTTGCTTTTATAGCAAGCAGTAAACAAGCCTGTGCTTTGTCCTGGTGAGACATGGACATTAACCCCTCAAGGTTGCTCATTGTAAACTCAATCTTGAGAAATGGTCTGGATAGCATACCCACTAAGACACGTAGGAGCTCAAGAGACCCATGGAAAACTCTCTCCCAATAATACTTCATCTAGGAAATATGAAAAAAAAATAACAAGGAAAATCTACCTCCTAAACTTTGAGAAGGGTTTATGGACGGCCACGGGAATCACACTTAAAGTTCAGGTGCTAAAAGTTTTGAAACTGGGACACAAATACTCCTGTTAGGTACACCTAAAACCTCTCACACATTCTCGACCTCACGGTTTGGGATTGGGATTACTCTCTCAGGGGGGTCACTGAGGGGCCCCCATTTCCCAAATTCTCAAAGACAATCCTTCAGGTGTCCCAGAGATGGTGCTAATGTCCTCCATCTTTGAACATGGTGAGAGTTTCCTCACAGAGCCTGTCCACTTCTAAGCCCTAGCCTCTTCCCCGGTATGCTGTAAAACCTGAGCAAGTCACAGAAGAGGCTTGGAATGCAGAGCATGTAGACTATCAGTGTGCTGGATCCTCAAGGCCACAGGCAGCCTTGGCTGGAGAAGCATGTAACACAGCGGTCTGTATGGATTAGTGGGATGTTTCCCACAGAGGCTACTAATCCATATGGATATACGCCAGGAGTGGTTTCCAAACCTGGCTGTTCCCTCCCAGTCTCTTGTATTGGATTTTTATCTGTACCTGTTTCCTGGCTTGCTGGGTATTCCCATACAATCTCCCACAGGGATCTCAAATTCAATGTGTTCCTAATTGACTTAATCATTTCCTACCTATCCAGATCTGCTCCTGCTCCTGCATTTCTATCTTGATGGATGAAATACTAAGCCACCCCACTGCCCAAGGTACAACCTTGGGAATCTTGATTGACTCCTCCATCTTGCTTATCCTGGATCATCCATCTAAGACCAACTCTTGTTGATTTTACTACATAAATATTCCTTATACCTATTCTTTCCCCTGAATTATTTGCCACTTCTCTGGCTCAGCTCTCCATCATTTCTCCAGTAGATTTGCAATATCTTCCTTACTAATCTCTCTTCCAGGGATTCTCAAAGGAGATGCTATTGGCATTTTGAGAAAGACAGTTGTGCATTTGTGCAAGATGTTTCCAGCATCCAATGATTGCATGCATGAAATGTCAGTAGTGCCCCCTAGTTGTAAGAACCAACCTCTCCTCCCAAAAGTGGTGCTAGAAAGGAGTTAATGCTGATCAGAGACCCAGGGATATCAAGGGGCAAAGTAGAGTCACAGGAACCATCAGGGCTGACCTGAGCCTAATCTGAAGCCAGGAACCTGTGTCCCTGATGGGGCTCCTAGGGTAGAAATGTGGTTCCCCGTGGGGTGTAGATCCAGCAGGCACTGAATCTCTACTCCATACCTCGTCCTTCTTTAATTGTCTTCTCTTTCAAATTTTCCTCTTCTTACTCTACACATTAACCTCAGGATTGTTTTCACTTGCAAGATCCAAATGTCATGTAAATGCCAATTTCTACCAAACTTGAATCTCTAGCCAAGGTATCTCTTTTGACCTTGAAATTTTGTATATATTGAAATTTAGTATATAAAAAGGGTGGCTATTCAAATCAGTTCAGAAAAGTAAATTATTCAAAAAGTTGTCTCCATACATACAGAGAAAAGTTTAGATCCTTAACCAATTATAGAAGTATGTTCCTGATGGTTAAAGAAATTGATAGAAAAATTATAAAGTCATAGAAGAAATATTAAAGGAATGTATGTTTGAAGATTCCAGTTTGATGATGACATAGGAAGATCCTGAATTCACCTCTTCCCACATACGCACTGAGGCTATAGCTACATATGGAACAATTTCCTCTGGAAAAAACATAAAGGCTGGTTAAGCAACAACTACACACTGGTAAATCAGAAGAAAACCACATTGAAGTGGGTAGGAGAGGCTGGGATACAATCTCATTATAAACTTCATCCCCAGTTTATAACTCACAATCAAGAGGGAATTCAAAACCTGGAGCTTCTCTCTGAAGAGGGAAGGATTTGAACCCTATATTGGGTGCCCCAAATTTTAAGACCTGCACCAGAGAGATGAGCCCCCAAAACATCTAGCTTTGAAAAACAGTAGGACTCGCTTCCACAAGACTGTAGTGATCTGAGAAACGGGTCTTCAAGAACTCACCTGCTCCAAGGGCCCAGGGCAGAAGCAGCCTATCCCACCCAAACTAAGAGTCTACTAGAACATTCTACCAGGATGCTGGGTTGGAGACTGGTGGGCACTATCTTCGCTGTCTCCCTCTATCTTGCTATAGCTGGGTGGGTGGTTGGGAGAAAGGGGTGACGTTGGTCAAAGATCACAAACTTTCAGTCACAAAATTAAAAGAAAAAAAAAACAGGCATGTAAAATTCACATAAAAGAAAAATGAAAAACTATGAGAGAGATCGATAAACCCAACCACAGGTGTACCTCATTTTACTGTGCTTTGCTTCACTGTGCTTCACAGATACTGCAGTTTTTACAGATTGAAGGGTTGTAGCAACCCTGCACTGAGCAAGTCTATCAATGCCATTTTTCTAACATCATTTGCGCACTTTGTGTCTCCGTGTCACATTTTGGTAATTCTCGCAATATTTCAAACCTTCCACCAGCAAAAGAATTATGACTTGCTGAAGGATCAGATGATGGTTAGCATTTTTTGTCTACAAAGTATTTCTTAATTAAGGCATGTACATTGTTTTCTTAGACATAATGCTATTGCACACTTAATAGACTACAATATACTGTAAACATAACTTTTATATGCACTGGGAAACCAAAATATTCGTGTGACTCACTTTATTGCAATATTCACTATTCTGTGATGGTCTGGAGCCAAATTTGTAGTATCTATGAGGTACGCCTTTATATCAGTACTGATACGAATAACAGAAGTAATCATAAACAAAAGTAAAGAGTAGTTATAACCAAGGACTAATATCCAGAATATACAAAGAAATCATACATATAAAATAACACACATACTTCATTATTGAACTGTAGAGAATATATTAATAAGCATTCACAGAAGAAAATAATATAAATGACCATGAAATATGAAAACAATTTCCATCTAGTTTGTAATCAGGGGAATTAAAATTAGAGCAACAGTTAAGATTATTTCTTCAGAGAGAGAATATAAATGGAGACAGGTATTACTCCACACATTGTTTTTGTTTTTGTTTTGCGGTACGCGGGCCTCTCACTGCTGTGGCCTCTCCCTTTGCGGAGCACAGGCTCCGGATGCGCACGCTCAGCGGCCATGGCTCACGGGCCCAGCCGCTCCGCGGCATGTGGGATTCTCCCGGACGGGGGCACGAACCCCCATCCCCTGCATCGGCAGGCGGACTCTCAACCACTGCGCCACCAGGGAAGCCCTACACACATTGTTAACAGGGTTTAAGATTTCAGTACTGAGGTAACAGGAAATTTGGCAGTATCTTGGAACTTAAAGTATACATACTCTTTGACTCAATAATTCCACATCTTATCTACTCCTAAGGAAAACTCACACATATGCACAACACACACAAAAATGTTCATTGCAGAAATGCTTGTTATAACAAAGAATGGAAAGAAACTTGATGGTTAAGTATAGTGTGACAAATCAACAGCTAAATATACTGTGGTTTGTTCTATCCTAAGACATTACATAACAGATTTAAAAATCACTTACACTACTGGGCATATATCCTGAGAAAACCATAATTCAAAAAGAGTCATGTACCAAAATGCTCATTGCAGCTCTATTTACAATAGCCAGGAGATGGAAACAACCTAAGTGTCCATCATCGGATGAATGGATAAAGAAGATGTGGCACATATATACAATGGAATATTACTCAGCCATAAAAAGAAACGAAATTGAGCTATTTGTAATGAGGTGGATAGACCTAGAGTCTGTCATACAGAGTGAAGTAAGTTAGAAAGAGAAAGACAAATACTGTATGTTAACACATATATATGGAATTTAAGAAAAAAATAGTCATGAAGAACCTAGGGGTAAGACAGGAATAAAGACACAGACCTACTAGAGAATGGACTTGAGGATATGAGGAGGGGGAAGGGTAAACTGTGACAAAGCGAGAGAGATGCATGGACATATATACACTACCAAACATAAGGTAGATAGCTAGTGGGAAGCAGCCGCATAGCACAGGGAGATCAGCTCGGTGCTTTGTGACCACCTGGAAGGGTGGGAGGGAGGGAGATGCAAGAGGGAAGAGATATGGGAACATATGTATATATATAACTGATTCCCTTTGTTATAAAGCAGAAACTAACACACCATTGTAAAGCAATTATACTCCAACAAAGATGTAAAAAAAAAAAAAAGTAAAGCAATATTGAGAACTCCCTGGTGGTCCAGTGGTTAGGACTCTGCCCTTTCACTGCTGAGCGCTGGGGTTCAATCCCTGGTCAGGGAACTAAGATCTCCCCCAAAAAAGAAAAAAAAGCAAAGCAGTGTCATGCAGTTATATAAAAAATAAGCAGAGTGAAAAGAACTGCTTGCCTTATAACGGAAAGGAAATATTTGGTAACATTTAGTAAAGGGTGAGTAGCCATGAAGGAGTTAAACTGTTAACCTTTTTTTTTTTTGAAAACAAGGAGTCCTAACCACTGAACTGCCAGGGAATTCCCACCTTTAACGTTCTGAGAGTTTTCTTACAATACACACCCGTAATATTACCATAAGAAAATTAAAAGAATATACCCGATGTCACCCCTCCCCTTTCCTCTTCAGTAAAGGAAACAAACCGTGAGGATGAAGAACAAAACATAAGCAATTACATCAGAAATGAATCCTTCAGCTTGAGTTTTCTCCCTTTTATCCTTCCCAAAGGAAAAAAAGAACAATCAAGAGCAAGCAGTACGCCCACCAGGTGGCACTACTGGCCAGCTTCACACTCAGAAAAAAGCACTACAGCTCATTAGGATTTTTGAAGCCTGACGCTATTTAGAAACACTTCTCTGGTAACATACAATAGAAATGGTCCCTGAAAGTGTAGTCTTAAGATTCTGCCATTTGCCTTTGTTGAGATTAGGAAGTTTATTCCTATTTTGTTGATGGACAGATTTCTCCCACTCCCCACCCAACAGTCGTTCAGAAGAATATATTTCTTATAATAATTACATTCCGCAAATTTAACAAAGCACTTTGAAATCCATTAAGTAATATTTCTCAAAGAAAGCATAATTCACAAAGTTCTTAATTAGCTAGTACCATACAACTACCCAATAAGAAGTGATTATCATCCAACGGATAATGGCCTCTAACCCTGTAGCTATTCAACACACAAGAACCAGCTTCCCAGTTGGTGCGGGGCTCCTCTCTGTGATGAGGATACTAGAAAGTTGATGCTACCTATACTGGAATAAACCAGATATGGCTTAAGTGTAGATTTGAGGTTATTTTTAATCCTGCTTTGTGTCAGGGGTTCAGTGTCAATGGAGATTTTTAATGCTCAAAACAGCAATAATTATGTTGTATCATTGTGCTTCTTAGATATCTAAATGGAAGTGGTGAGTTGGCAGTTTATATAAGTCCCAGGTACAATAAAATCATCTGAGCTAGAGGTAGGGTCCTTGTATGGCTATTAGCATAAATGATGCCATCTTGGGCCATAGAGTTCCTCCTGTCCTTCCACTGACCCTACCCAGGACTGTACTATGTGGCAAATCACTTCTCTGTTATTAAGGGCTTTGTAGTTAATACATATTATTTAATAATCATTAGGACTAGGTTGCCTCTATGCTCTGTTAGTCCCCAAACAATGATGAAGACCTTTGCTGATGTAATCCTGGCACCCATGAGACTAGTTACCCATTCATAAATGTTGACTTAGGAATTCATATCCTGTTTCCAAGCATGTACCCCCATACACTAGGTTAACTATAAAATTGTCCCAATGGCCCTTTGGTGGTGCAGAGTGCATTTGTTAAGGCTTTCAGATCGTCATCTGCCTGATCCCACCCGGTGAGTACGTTACCCTATAGTAAACTGATCCATTGATTATATGGAGCTGCCTGCCTCGTTTTTCAATCTCGAGATGCCTTCTCAGTTTTGTGGGCACTTTTTGTTCCCTCCCTCCACCAGCCCTCTTCTGAGGAAGTACAAATAAATACAAGCATTAGAGTAATATTAATTGAGATATTAATTGATGTTTTTCTCCTCTGTGTATTGTCCTTTATTTATTTTTTTTTCTGAACTTTCCCTCAACCATCTCCATCCCAGAAGTTGGTCCAGTTTAATTGTCTCAGGGAAGAAGAGCAATAGCAGAAAACACCCTGCTGGTCTCTGGCTAAAGCTCATATTCACTAAGGAGATTAAGTGAGATGTAAACACCACAATAGAGGGAGTGCCTTTAAACCTAAAACCATAATTAAGACTTCCTTTGGGTGGGGTGGGGCTGGGAGGAAGTTGGGAGTAGGAAGATTCCAGAAAGGAATGGTTATAGCCTCCCAGTGGTGGTTCCCAATTCTGAAGCCCAGAGCATTGGATGGGTCCTGAAGAGAGGGTCTATGCATGATGCTAACTGGGCAGAGTTCTTGGGTAAGTGGGGAGAGCAAAGGGCATTCAGACTCCAGAGAGATCTTAGAGGACCCAAGGCCAGTGAACAAGCAGTGATATCAGAGAGATGGAACAGAGCTGTGGGGTGTGGAGGGATGAACCAAAATATATTGGAATTAAATTTCTACTCTTCCTATGGAAAGTGGCATTCCTGGTGGTCGTGAGGCTCCAAATAGAAACTGAAGTAAATCTAGATGAAGTTATATTTCATTTATATGAGTCTGAGGACAGAGATTCCTCCCTGAAACACAGATTCATCTTGTTTTCTTATCAATACTACGCAGTAATGCAGAAATTAATACTAGACAGTAATACAGCAGAAATGAAGAGTAGGAGAAAGAATCTTGAGACAGTGATGAGAGAGAACAGATAGCCGTAATGACCAGTTTGATGTGGGGGCTAAAGGAGAAGGAGGCAGCATCTGCAATGAGCCCCAGGTTTCTTGCTTGAGGCCTTGGGGGTAGAAGTTGAGGCCATTTACTAGGACATGGAAGACATGAGCAAGGGAGTCGTTGTGAGCCTGGGAGACTTGGGGAAGTCACGTAATTCTCTCTCCTACTCTGTGGCCTCATCTCTAAAATGGGGGCAGTGTTGCATACCATAGGGCCCCACTCATTTCACAAAGACCTGTTAGAGTGCTGTGAGCTAGAGTTGATAACTGAGATGCTAACAGTTGAAAAATACAACAGTTGATGGGGAACATTAGACTGGAAGGAAACTTAAAGAACGAAATGTTCCCCATCTCTCTAAGTGAATAGATCAGAGCCAGAGACACCCCTTCTAGTTTGACACTGCTACTTAGTATCCACATCATGGCCCACCTTTACTGGGCCTCTGTCCCCTGTAAAATGAGGACCACATGTGGTCCCACCTCTAACTTAAGCAGGGGCAGGACATGAGGAGGAAAGGAACAGGGACTTCAGATGATGGTTACTACTGATTGATCTGTCTTCAGAAGCATCGCAGCAGCATGCAGGATGAGTATGGAGCTATGTCAGTGCCCAGAGAAGACTGGATGCTGAAGAAGGACAGAAGCAGGAGGGACATGAGATGTGGGGGAGGAGTTGGTGCCTTGTAGATGGCTGGGGAATTGTTGTGGGGGAAGGAGAGCAGAGAACATCTGTGACCTAGGAGAATCAGGGTGGTTCAGGCCTGGGACTGCCACATCAGCCCCCTACCTGGGCCCTGGAGAGCATTACCAGGCTTAAGGTAGCCCCAGGATGGCAGTATCCTTTGAGAGCTGGGCAGAGGACTCATAAGGCAGGTCCTCACCACAGGGTCCTCAGTGTAGAGAGGAAAAGAGAAAGAGAGAAGATCATTGGCTTCAACGATCTCTGAACTCAACAACACTCATTCTCGTCCTGAACTACTTCCTCTTCTGGCTAAATGTCACAGTGGAGGCACTAGACTTTTCTCCCAAACAACTGGCAGGCCCTTGAGGGTAGGGACTCTAGTTTCTCCTCCTTCTCTGGCTTCCAAAGCCCCAGCAAAGCATGGCAAAGAGAGAGTACCATGTAAAGATTCAAGTCTCACTCAAATAGTTAGAAAGGCTAGTTTGTGTAATAATAAAAATTCAGGAGGGAGGGGCAGTCACAGAAAGTGGAAAAAAAAGTAGTGGTTTTCTCATATAATGCGCGTCCTTGAGGAAAAGGGCTGACCTCAATCCTGAGACACTGCTGCACCTTCGTAATGATTCATGGAAGGAAAACAGCTATCAAAAATGCTGTATAGAAGGAGGTCAAGATTGCGGAGGAGTAGGAAGAGGTGGAGTTTATCTCTCCCCACAAATGCATCAAGAATACATCTACGAAGTGAATGATTCTCACAGAGCACCAGCTGAACACTAGCAGGGGACCTCGAACACCTAAAATGACATGAAAGATCCCTGTATAACTGGGTGGGATGAAAGAAAGAAGAAAGGAAAAAGAAGAGAAGAGGAAGCAGGACAGGACCTGTTCCCATGGGTGGGGGTAGCTGAAGGAGAGGAGAGGTCCCTCCAACCATGGAAGTCCCCTCACTGGTGGCGAAATCAATTGGGACAGAAGGGGAGGTTTGGGGGCTATCAGAGGAGAGTGAAGCAACTGGGCTGTGGGTGCAGGCAGGACAGACTGAGACTTACACAGACAGTCCGTGCCACAGCCCTGCACCTCCCAGCCTGAAACGTGTGTCTGTCAGTGAAGATGGGGGCTGGGTGCTGGAACCTGGGGTTTGGAGAGCAAACCCGGGAAGAGGGCTGTTATTGGATGCAAGGAAAAGGCCTGAGGGGATGGGAGTGAGGAAGTCTGCAACCGGGAATGCTTGTGGAGGAAACCTGGACTGCCATAGAAACAAAGCACCATTGTTAAGTGACACACAAGGGGAGAGGCTGCCATTGCAGCCTCTCTCCCTATACTGGCCCTGTCTCCCTGGGCACTGGGAGGGACCCCCACTGGGGCTGGCTCTCGTGCGCCTGCAACCTCTGGCTCCCTTACACAACTTGTTGCCACCAGGGCAACATGCCTCTCTCATGCCTGTGGCCAAGAACAAGGAAGGGCCGCTGCTGGGGCCGACTCTCTTTTACCTGGGGCTCCCAGCTCTCATGTGCACCCATTCCTGCCTGGGATCCCATGACCCTGTCCACTATGCCACCTCCACACACCCTCTTCACCAGGGCACTCTTGTGTGTTCCAGAGCAGCTTGGGAGCAGACTCTGTCGGTGGCCCACATGTAAAGATAGAGCTGAAACAACAGCTGAGCCACAGGGGGCCATACAACTAAGGAAAAAAAGCTCAAATATCTCCTTGCAGCTGTGCAAACCATGAATTGACACCCCTGCAACTGGCTTTGTAAACTCAGTGCCTACAGACATCTGAATGAACAAAAAGTGCTCCTGAAGCCAAGACGGTTCTGGCTTTAGCAGCTGTAGACTTTGTGGGCATATACACATGGGGGTTGGGCCAGGCTAGAGTCTGAGCTGCCCCAATAGCACCCACAGTGGGTCCAGATCCATGATTACTGCAATCCTGGGATGAACTTCAGTGAATCTGTGCTGGTGGACTGGTGAAAACACCTGAGAGACACCAGGGCCAACTGCTAACATACTCAGAGTTAAGGTATAGCCGAGATCAGTGTCAACAACAGTGTAATCTGAGAGCTCACACAAAGGGTGAAAGGTGACAAAACAGAGAATACCTACAGATGAACAGCTCCAGAAGAGGAATACTCAGTCACTTCCCTCCTAGTGTGAGTGATTAATCCTGCCTAGCTTGCATCACAGATCAGAACACAGTGAAGAAACAGATTGGGGGGCCTCTACTCCAACAACTAGAGGGCAGAACATACCCCTGAAGGGCAATGAGAACCATACAACAAACGGGAGGCCCTGCTCAATATCCAGGGCAGGTTCTGGTCACCACACAAGTCAAACCCCCTACCAAGGGGATAATGGCACAAGCCTCTGAACTAACCTCACCCACCAAGGGGAAGACACCAGAAGCAAGAGTAACTATGATCCTGCCACCTGTGCAAAGGAGACCACAAACACCATAAGTTAGACAAAATGAGATGACAGAGAAGTATGTTGCAGATGAAGGAACAAGATAAAAACCTACAAGAGCAACTAAATGAAGAGAAGATAGGCAATCTACCTGAAAAAGAATTCAGAGTAATGAGAGTAAAGGTGATCCAAGATCTCAGAAAAATAATGAAGGTATGGATCAAGAAGATACAAGCAATGTTTAACAAAGACCTAGAAGAACTAAGGAACAAAGAGAGAGGAACAATACAATAACTAAAATGAAAAATATACTGGAAGAAATCAATAGCAGAATGACTGAGGCAGAAGAAAGGATAAGTGAGCTGGAAGACAGAATGGTGGAAATCACTGCCGTGGAACAGAATAAAGAAAAAAGAATGAAAAGAAATGAGGACTGTCTCAGAGACCTCGGGGGCAACATTAAACACACCAACATTCCAATTATAGGGGTCCCAGAAGAAGAAGAGAAAAAGAAAGGCCTGAGAAAATGTTTGAAGAGATTATAGTTGAAAACTTCCCTAACATGGGAAAGGAAATATCCACCCAAGTCCAGGAAGCACAGAGAGTCCCATACAGGATAAACCCAAGGATAAACATGCTGAGACACATAGTAATCAAACTAACAAAAATTAAGTACAAAGACAAAACAGTAAAAGCAACAAGGCAAAAGCAACAAATAACATATAAGAGAATCCCCATAAGGTTATCAGCTGATTTTTCAGCAGAAATTCTACAGACCAGAAGGGAGTGGCATGGTATATTTAAAGTGATGAAAGGGAAAAAAATACAACCAAGAATAGTCTACCCAGAAAGCCTCTCATTCAGATTCAACAGAGAAATCAAAAGTTTTACAGACAAGTAAAAGCTAAGAGACTTCAGGACCACCAAACCAGCTTTACTACGAATGAAACAGTAACTTCTCTAGGCAGAGAAACAAAAAGAGGCCACAACTAGAAACAATAAAATCACAAATGGGAAAGCTCACTGGTAAAAGCAAACATACAGTGAAAGCAGGAAATCATCCATACACAAATATGATATGAAAACCAGCAAAAGTAAGAAGACAAGAGTACAAATGCAGGAAATGGGAACTGCATTTGAAATTAAGAGGCCAGCAACTTAAAACAACCTTGTATACATATAGACTGCTATATCAAAACCTCATGGGAAATGCAAACCAAAAAACTACAATAGATACACACAAGAAAAAGCAACCCAAACACAACACTAAAGACGGTCATCAAACCAAAAGAGAAGAGAACAAAGAACAAAAGAAGGGAAGAAAAAAGACCTACAAAAACAAACCCCAAACAACTAAGAATATGGCAATAGGAACATACATATTGATAATTACCTTAAATGTAAATTGATTAAATGCTCCAACCAAAAGACATAGACTGGCTGAATGGATACAAAAACAAGACCCATATACATGCTGTCTACAAGAGACCCACTTCAGACCTAGGGACACATACAGACTGAAAGTGAGGGTATGGAAAAATATATTCCACACAAATGGAAATCAAAAGAAAGCTGGAGTAGCAATACTCATATCAGATAAAATAGACTTTAAAATAAAGACTATTACAAGAGACAAAGCAGGACACTACATAATGATCAAGTAATCAATCCAAGAAGAAGATATAACAATTGTAAATATTTATGCACCCAATATAGGAGCACCTCAATACATAAGGCAAATGCTAACAGCCATAAAAGGGGAAATTGAGAGTAACACAATAATAATAAGAGACTTTAACACCCCACTTTCACCAATGGACAGATCATCCAAAATGAGAATAAATAAGGAAACATAATTTCTAAATGACACATTAGACCAGATGGACCTAACTGATATTTATAGGATGTTCCATCCAAAAACAACAGAATACACTTTCTTCTCAAGTGCACATGAAATATTCTCCAGGATAGATCACATCTTGGGTCAAAAATCAAGCCTTGGTAAATTTAAGAAAATTGAAATCATATCAAGCATCTTTTCTGACCACAATGCTATGACATTAGAAATCAATTACAGGCAAAAAAAAAAAAACCCTGTAAAAAACAGAAACACACAGAAGCTAAACAATATGTTACTAAATAACCACTGGATCACTGAAGAAATCAAAGAGGAAATCAAAAAATACCTAGAGACGGGCTTCCCTGGTGGTGCAGTGGTTGAGAGTCTGCCTGCTGATGCAGGGGACATGGGTTTGTGCCCCGGTCCGGGAGGATCCCACATGCCACGGAGCAGCTTGGCCCGTGAGCCACGGCCACTGAGCCTGTGCATCTGGAGCCTGTGCTCCACAACGGGAGCAGCCACAACAGTGAGAGGCCCGCGTACTGCAAAAAACAAACAAACAAACAAAAAACCTAGAGACAAGTGACAATGAAAACACGACCATCCAAAACCTATGGGATGCAGCAAAAGCAGTTCTAGGAGGGACGTTTATAGCAATACAAGCCTACCTCAGGAAACAAGAAAAGTCTCAAATAAACAATCTAACCTTACACCTAAAGGAACTAGAGAAAGAAGAACAAACAAAACCCAAAGTTGGTAGAAGGAAAGAAATCATAAATATCAGAGCAGAAATAAATGAAACAGAAACGAAAAAAAAAAAGCAAAGATCAATAAAACTAAAAGCTGGTTCTTTGAGAAGATAAACAAAATTGATAAACCTTTATCCAGATTCAACATGAAAAGAAGGGGGGACTCAAATCAATAAAATTCGAAATGAAAAAGGAGAAGTTTCGACTGACACCACAAAAATATGAAGGATCATAAGAGACTACTACAAGCAACTATATGCCAATAAAATGAGCAACCTAGAAGAAATGGACAAATTCTTAGAAAAGTACAACCTTCCAAGACTGAACCAGTAGAAAATAGAAAACAAGAACAGACTAATCACAAGTATTGAAATTGAAGCTGTTATCAAAAAACTTCCAACAAACAAAAGTCCAGGACTGGATGGCTTCACATGCAAATTCTATCAAACATTTAGAGAAGAGGTAACAACTATCCTTCTGAAACTATTCCAAAAAATTGCAGACGAAGGAACACACCCAAGCTCATTCGATGAGGTCACCATCGCCCTGATACCAAAACCAGACAAAGATATCACACAAAAAAGAAAATTACATGCCAACATCACTGATGAATATAGATGCAAAAATCCTCAACAAAACATTAGCAAACTGAATCCAACAACACATTAAAAGGATCATACACCATGATCAAGTGGGATTTATCCCAGGGATGCAAGGATTCTTCAACATTTGTAAATCAATGTGATACACCACATTAACAAACTGAAGAATAAATACCATACGATCATTTCAACAGGTACAAAAAAGCTTTTGACAAATTTCCACACCCATTTATGATAAAAATTATCCAGGAAGTGGGCATAGAGGAAACCTACCTCACCATAATAAAGGCCATATATGACAAACCCACAGCAAACATCATTCTTAACAGTGAAGAACAACGGGGATCTTAGTCCTCTAAGATCAGGAACAAAACAAGGATGTCCACACTTGACACTTTTATTCAACATCATTTTCGAAGTCCTATCCAGAGCAATCAGAAATAAATAAAATGAACCCATATTGGAAGAGAAGAAATAAAACTGTCACTGTTTGCAGATGATATGATATTGGGTTGACCAAAAAGTTCGTCCATAAGATGTTATGGAGAAACCCAAATGAACTTTTTGGCTAACCCAATGCTATACATAGAAAATCCTAATAATGCTACCAGAAAACTACTAGAGCTCATCAGTAAATTCAGTAAAGTCACAGGATACAAAATTAATACACAGAAATCTCTTGCATTCCTATACACTAACAACAAAAGATCAAAAAGAGAAATTAAGGAAATAATCCCATTTATCATTGCATCAAAATAATAAAATACCTAGGAGTAAACCTACCTAAGGAGGCAAAAGACCGGTACTCAGAAAACTATAAGATACTGATGAAAGAAATCAAAGATGATGCAAACAGATGGAGAGATATGCCATGTTCTTGGACTGGAAGAATCAATATTGCAAAAATGACTATACTACCCAAAGCAATCTACAGATTCAATGCAATCCCTATCAAACTACCAATAGCATTTTTCACAGAACTAGAACAAAAAATTTCACAATTTGTATGGAAACACAAAAGACCCCAAAGAACCAAAGTAATCTTGAGAAAGAAAAACAGAGCTGGAGGAATCAGGCTCTGTGACTTCAGACTATACTACAAAGCTACAGTCATCAAAACAGTATGGTATTGGCACAAAAACAGAAATATAGATCAATGGAACAGGTTAGAAAGTCCAGAGAGAGACCCACGCATCTATGGTCACCTGATCTATGACAAAAGAGGCAAGCGTACATAATGGAGAAAAGACAGTCTCTTCAATAAGTGATGCTGGGAAAACTGGGCAGCTACATGGAAAAGAATGAAATTAAAACATTCTCTAACCCCATACACAAAAATCAACTCAAAATGGATTAAAGACCTAAATGTAAGATCAGATACTATAAAACTCTTAGAGGAAAACATAGGCAGAACACTCTCTGACATAAATTGCAGAAAGATCTTTTTTGATTCACCTCCTAGGTAATGAAAATAAAAACAAAAATAAACAAATGGAACCTAATTAAACTTAAAAGCTTTTGCACAGCAAAGGAAAGAATAAACTTAACGAAAATAAAACCCACAGAATGGGAGAAAATATTTGCAAATGAATCAACTGATAAGGAATTAATCTCCAAAATATACAAACAGCTCATGCAGCTCAATATCAAAAAACAAACAACTCAATTAAAAAATGGGTGGAAGATCTAAATAGACATTTCTCCAAAAAAGACATACAGCTGGCCAAGAGGCACATGAAAAGATGTTCAACATCACTCATTATTCTAGAAATGCAAATCAAGACTACAGTAATGTATCACCTCACACCAGTTAGAATGGCCATCATCAAAATCTACAAACAATAAACGCTGGAGAGGGTGTGGAGAAAAGGGAACCTTCCTACACTGTTGGTGAGAATGTAAACTGGTACAGCCACTATGGAGAACAGTATGGAGATTCCTTATAAAACTAAAAATAGAGCTACTATATGATCCAGCAATCCCCCTCCTGGGCATATATCTGAAGGAAACCATAATTCTAAAGGATACTTGCCTCCCAATGTTCATTGCAGCACTCGTTACAATAGCCAGGACATGGAAGCAACTTAAATGTTCATCAACAGAGGAATGGATAAAGAAGATGTGGTACATATATACCATGGAATATTACTTAGCAATAAAAAAACAACAAAATAATGTCATTTGCAGCAACATGGATTGACATAGAGAATGTCATACTGGGTGAAGTAAGTCAGACAGAGAAAGACAAATATCTTATGATATCGCTTATATGTGAAATCTAAAAAAATCATACAAGTGAGCTTATTTACAAAACAGAAATTTGAGTCACAGATGTAGAAAACAAACTTATGCTTACCAAGGAGGCAAGGAGGTGGAGGGATAAATTGGGAGATTGGGATTGACATATACACACTACTATATATAAAAGATATTATAAGAACCTACTGTATAGCACAGAGAATTCTATTTGGTGTTCTGTAATGACCTATATGGAAATGGAGATGGAGTCTAGAAGAGAGTGGAGATATATATATATATATATATATATATATATATATATATATATATATATAAAACTAATTCACTTTGCTGTACAGCAGAAACCAACATAACATTGTAAATCAACTATACTCCAATAAAAAAATTAATTAAAAAATTCAGAAATGAAATTAGCATTCAATCTTGTCCCATCTTCCTACCTGCAGCAGAAGGTAGGTGAAAAAAACCTGCTGTCTTATAGCCCCAGGTTGTCAGCTTCTTGTGCTCTCAGCTCATGTTCCCCCAACCCCCTATAGAAGGTTGGCAAGTGGACTGGACACCAGTAATAAGGAGACAAGGATAGGGTCTTCTGCCATGGGACCTGTGCCTAACATAGCATCCGCGAGAAGCAGATATCTGAAGCTGAGTCTTTCCCTTGTGGTACATTTATGGTCTCTTCAGACACCCCCTGCCAGTCCCTCTGACCATAGACCTTGTGACGTGGGCAGTGCCTTCTGTCCCTTTGGATATCATTCCCCCGAGTCCCTGGTTTGCTCATGGCCCATTCTTCATTGAATCTCACTGTTGGGGTCCCCTCAACCTCCAAGACTCTGCTCTCAGGCAGGGCTTAAAACATCTTCAGTCAGGTTCTTCTGCCTTTTCACAGTCTGTGAAACACTCACACATCCTTACTCTGACAAATTCTGGGAGAACATTCCAGTTCTGAGGCAGCATCTTTTATCCTGCTGCCCAGGCTGCCTTAGCTATATCAACATTTCCTGTACCCTCCCCTCCCTGCCTTTGGGAACACAGTGCAAGATCTTCTATTGCAACCACAGAAGCCCCCTTCAATAAGTTTGAGGGGAAAAGGCTGCCTCTGGACACTCCTCAAAAGGGAGTAGGGACTTGGCAACAGCACCCTACAAATAAATTTTTGTGAAACTCCCCGCTCCCCTCCTCTCTAGATACAGACTCTTCTATATTCTCAAGTAGGGGACAGTGCTGGAGGATCATAGAATCAGATCTTGGAAATTTCCTTTGTGAATTCTGCACATTGTGAGCTGGCCCACCCTCAACCTTGCTCAGGCTTCAGTTGAGACTGAGGCAGGAAAAGTCCCATCTAACAAGTCTGTGACATAAAGCTCTAGTAGGATGAGGTGTCAATTCAGAGATTCTCAATTCACTCACTCATTCACTCACTCCCTCATCACTCACACAGCACCTGTTCTTTGAGTCAGGAAGCTGGAAACAGTCCAGGGACTGTCAACCTTAACTGGACAGTCAAGCAGCCCTTATTGCATTCAATTTGGATTGTCTCTAAGTCAACAGTTTTTAGTGAGGCTAGTGACTGGGACTAAATTCAGCAGCATATGGAAGTGGTCAAAACTGATCCACAAACTTGGGGTGAAAATGTGGGCATATCTCTCTCATTTTTCCAGTTGCATAGCAAGTAAGCTCCATCTACACAGCCGAAAATCCGCCTTTCCTTGAGGTCGCCCCTCTCACCTGTCCGAGATGATCTGAGAAGGTCCAGGATGTATGATGGAGAGAGCACTGGGATCTGCTGTGTCCGCTGCTGCCGCTGCTCAATGCTGCCACACGGTGGCGCCATTGAAAGTCCTTCAGCCTTCCACAAAGGGGCTTTTGTCCTTGTCCCCGCACAGCGGCTCAGGTTCTCTGAAGGAGAATGACCCCATTCCCTCAAGCGGTAACTTCAGCCAGGGGTGGCCCCCACACACCAACTAGAGCTCACGAGGTTGCAGCTTAGCTGAGATCTACTGCCAGTTTTTTTTCATAGCCCCTCAAGGTGCCAACTGGTTCATGGATCCCCAGGGCAGCACAGGCTCCCAGGAATCTCTGTGAGCCTTTGTTTTCAACTCAAAACACAAAGTGTCCTGTTATCACCTCCTCTTCCTGAACAACTGGGCTAATTGCCAGTCATCTAGAGTTCTGAAAAAAAGTACTCTCAATAAATTGCTAGGGAATTCCAGGATGCCCTTGTAACAGGGAAGAGGCAAATCTGACTTCATGTTGGATCTGTTTCTTTTATTTTAACCTTTGCTTCCTGTTGCTTTTGTTCACTAAAAGGATATTGTCTATACAAAATGGCCTGCCTCAGGGAACACTGCCCCTCTGCCTGAATGTTAAACCAAAGTGCCTTTGTTCAGGGAAACATCCTGACCCTGTCCACCTGTGGATGGATGCAAGGAAGAAGAAATTAACACATCCCCTCCCCAAGGCTGGCCATTCCAGGGGACATTTGCAAATCTTATGGCCTTTTTACTTTACTTCCTCATCTCCTCCGCGTCTCTGTTCTATAAAAGAAACTGGCATCCGAACCCAATAAATGGTTTTTTGCAGACATTAGTCTGCCATCTTTTGGGTCTGCCAACTTTCCAAATAAAGTCATATTCCTTGCCTCAACACCTCGTCTCCTGATTTATTGGCTTGTTGTGCAGAAAGCAGAGCGAACTTGGACTTGGTAACACCCTATGTCTTCCCTTCCCCTTCCCTCCACCTAATGTTAGCAGCCCATGGAGGCCAAATTGGTTTTCTGTCAGAATCTACAGGCCAAGAAGAAGTTGGCACTATTCTCACTTAATAAAGGGGCTACAAATGTAATCTTTTAATCTTCCTTAGGCATCCCTCAAACTAAGGGGTGCCTCAAAGTCACTCTGCCTCAAAGTAAAAGCATGTCTCACATGTTTTAAGATCTGGAACTGTCCATGGCCCTCACCTTCAGAGCAGACCTCTGGGAGTGCATTTGAAAATAGTGCCACAGTCTGACCCCTCTGACTTAAGGAAGTGATTTTAGATTCCAAGGGCTTGTTCTTGCAAGTTTAGAAACTTTTAAAGTTTCTAAGAACAAAGGTTAGTCTCCATGGAGATGCAGAGTGGGGAACCCAGTGTTTCTGTTGCAGGGATGGAGGTCATGGAGTGCTGGATGTCACACTAGTGACTAAGCCACATCTCACCTTTAGTGAGTAGGAGTCAGGCACTGAAGGGAGCAGATGTGAGAGGGTGAGGCAGTACATCCCACAATCTGGGATAACAACAGTTAACATCTTTGAACATGGGCTATATGCAAAGCATTTTGGGGGTTACTTTGCATATATTAATTATAATCTTCATGATCACTCTATTTGGTAGATATTTATTACCCCCATTTTACAGATGAGGAAAGTGTGACTCAGAGAAATAACCAGTCCAGTGTCACACAGCTAGTTGTGGAGTTGGGATTCAAACCCAATTCTTAGGACTCTACCACTCATTCTCTTCCCATTATCCTATGTTGGCTCTCAAGAATAGTGTCCAACTTGGAAGATGGATGGCAAGGAGAAGGTGGCTGGGAATGGATCTTGCCATATTGAAGGGTTCCTTGTGAGATTTAAAGTTTAGAAAAATGATAGTTTTGCCTGTGAGTCAACGATGAAAATTATTCTGACCCACAGTCCCTGGCAGAAAGAGTGGTGGAAGCCAAGGGTACAGAACAAATGTGACCACTTCTTTTCCTTGGTAGTGGGTGGGCTTCTTGTTAATCTGGCATCCTCTTTAATGTCTCTGTGCCTTTGCCCTCACTGCTCCTCTGCCTGGAGTCACCTTCAACCCCTGCCTTGCTCAGCTTGGGGAAAGTCTGACAATCTCCTCTGCAGAAGAAGGTTTTCTTTTCCTGATGCATCCCCCAATACACAGGTAGAATTAGGCACTCTCTCATCTGTGTCCCCATTGTTCTTGTGCAGGCACTAGTACAGCATGTATTATTCAAAGCACAGTCATTGTTTAGGCCTAGGGCTAAACATGATGGCAGGGGAGTTATTTTTTACACAAGACAAAAACAGATGCCAGGAATGCTCAGAGCCCCAACCATTCAAGAACAGGGAGATATGAAGGGAGGCTGCATAGCCCAAAGGCAGACATGGTTAGGGGCTGAAGCTGGAACCAGGAACCAGGAACCTGGAGAGGGTGACAGATACAAGTGCTAGCAAGTCAAGCCGGAAGGTGCAGTATCTAGTGACGGGCCTGCATGTAGATGGTTTGTCCTCAGTGAGCAGGTGATGAATCAGAGGAACCAGTAACGATGAACAGCCTTTCTTAAGCCAAATCTGAGGCTGTATTTGTCACAGGCAGTTGCTGCAATCAGGAATGAAATCATAATTCTCCCAAGAACTCATCATGCTCCTGGAACTTCCCTCTGTGTTTCCCGGCTGACTTCCCCACAGGTTTGACCAAAGACCTGGACCACTTGAACTGGTAAACCACACCACCCATCCTGGCCAGCCACACTCTGAGCAGCACTTCCCTCTCTAGGTGTCTGCAGAACTGTAAATACCTGAGCCCCACATGACAGTTCAGGATAACTCAACCCCTTCATTTGGGAGCCAGCCCTTACTCCTGGCCATGAATCTACTTGTGCCCAACACCTCTTTGTTTTCCTGGGAGTTGGGACTATCCTTGATTAAACCTCCAGGTCTTCCCTATTTCTGCATTTAATGAGCTCATTTCTTTTTCACTTAGCAGGTTTTAGGGCTGGTTAATGAGTGGTGGAGTTCTCTTTAACAGCCAAGTTGGGCCAAGCTCAGGGCACTTTTCTTGCTATTTCCAGCTCTTAAGTCCCCAGCGTCTCTTGCAGTCTCTCCCCACCTCGGGCAATCACCCTCCTCAGTACAGATCCAATCTGTGGAAGTTTCTGGAGTACAATGACTTATAGGCCTTGGGGTTTTGTTTTGTTTTGTTTTCTTTATTCACATATCTTCCCTGGGACAGTTGTTTCAAGATGAGCTTTTACTTTTTTTTTTTTTTTTTACATCTTTATTGGAGTATAATTGCTTTACAATGGTGTGTTAGTTTCTGCTTTATAACAAAGTGAATCAGTTATACATATACATATGTTCCCATATCTCTTCCCTCTTGCGTCTCCCTCCCTCCCAAAGAAGAAGCTGTTGAAGCATCAGGGAAAGAGATTTTTTTAAAAAGTAATTAATTAATTTTTTGAGAGTTATGTTTTATTCGGTGGGAATTTTTAGGACTTCAAGCCCGGGAGGCGGCATCTCAAGTAACCCAGAGAGAATTTCTCTGAGGAGGGGAGGTGGGGAGCCAGGTTATATAGAAGTTTTGCACCAAAGGCAGATATTCAGAACATCAAAAGATTACTGTTAATTAAAGAAAACCAGATATCCCAAGTTAAGGAAAGAATGTGTGTTTTTAGTAAAGAAGGTATACGGAATGTAATTATGTTTTATTGAGGAAAAACAAATTTATGCATTTTCAGGATTAACTAATTTTAGATTGAAGTTAATTAAGTAAATGGATTTTGTCATTTAGTAAGCTAATACAAGACTGGAATTTGACTTCTCTCTGTTAGTGTGCTCCTTTTTGATAATCGATTATGTGAGTTTCTGTGCCTTAAGCAATCTGTATTTAATTTTTAAAATATTTTTGTGACTTTGGTTAAATGAATAAGTATTGTTTCATAGAGACATATGATCCTGTTGTGTTTTAAAACCTTTTTGATATTTTTAACAAACTTCCCAAATATCAAAAATTAACTAAACTTCTTTGAGATTTGTTTTTAAATACAGAGTTTCTTCTCTGGGTTTTGTCTGAAGCTTTTGGTAGATTTTGGGGTGGGGGCTGCTTGTGAATTCCAGTGAGACTTGCCAGAGGCTGTTTCCACTTCCTTTGTGTGAAGCTATTGTAAAGAGCTGCCAGAAAAGAGCACTAATGAAAGGGAACTTGGAAGCCTTACTGTGGTGATTGGCACCTGGGAAATTTTCAGCCCAGAGACAATGAGTGTAGGATCTGTGTGGCAAGAACAGGAATCTACAGTGACTCAACAGCTGACTCAGTTCCTAGTAGCTCCTCATGGTAATGACATCGCAGCTGCTTTGTTGAATCATGTACCACAGGAAGTTTAGCCCAAAGAATCTCCTTATACCTTTGCCCCTCCATCCATCAATCTTCCATCCATCGATCTTCTACCTGTCTATCCATTTATCCATGCAATAATTGAAGATTGAGCACTTACTGTGAGGTAGGCACTGGGCTAGGTACTGGGACAGCAGGAGGAATGATTGCACACAACCATAATGAATAACCACAGGTCATCTCCACACATTTCAGAGTGAGGACTCTTGTGTGGTGGAGGCCAAAATACAGTGGGGAGGGACTAGAGAATAATTCACAGAAACCTCAGCATGCCATGCTTGGGTAGTTCACAGAATGATTTTTAACTACTTGTCTCCTTCTAAACCTCTGAAGTTGGGGCACAACACTCCTCCCCCTGAGCTCTGCTTGCTCTCCCTGTGAAGTCTTGGTTTTCAGCCTGCTTCTGCATGGGGTCTAGGCTGTGGGTGGCGGGCATTAGGGAGTTTAAGGTGTTTCCATCCCAGGTGAGAGCAGAGAGAGGAGCTCAGGTGGAAGGCAGTCTGCCTTCATCTCTGTTGGGCTGCATATGTATTTTTGTTCGCTAAGGCTGCTGTAACAAAACACTACAATCTGGGTGTATTAAACAACAGAAATTTATTCTCTCACAGTTCTGGAGGCTAGAAGTCCAAGATCAAAGTGACAGGGAACTTGGAAGCCACACTACTTCCTTCTGAGAGCTGTGTTGGTTCCTTCTGAGAGCTGTGAGGGAGAATCTGTTTCAGGCTTTTCATCAGGCTTCTTGTGGTTTGCTAACAATCTTTGGTTGTCCTTGGCTTTTAGAGTCACCGCCCCAATCTCTGCCTTCATTTTCACATGGCATTCTTATGTGTGTGTCTCTGGGTCTAAATTTTTCTTTTTAATAAGGATATCAGTCATATGGGATAAAGGCCCACTCTAATGACTTAACTAATTATATCTACAATGACCCTATTTCCAAATAAGGTCACATTCTAAGGTACTGGGAGTTAGAATTTAGTGTATGAATATTAGGGGGACAAAGTTCTACCCATAACATCATGTTTCTGACTTTATCCTCTTCTTCCTGCCATCAGCAGTGTCTAAGAAAAAGAGGTCAGAGTGATTTGTGCTGGAGAGCAGCATGGCCCGTGGAAGTCTCAGGGACAGCTGCAGAAATGAGGAGCAGCAGGTAGCGGGTGCCAGGGATTTTTGTCTTCTATGCTTTTGTGCTCAGAGATAGCAGGAACCTGAAGGGGAAGAAAACCCCAAGCATGCAGCCCTTTAGCCTGGGATACAGTTACCAGAGGAGAGCCGGGGGCAGATTGCCCCTAGGATATGGGTGAGGCAATCCCTTGGGTATGAGGGAAAGGCGAGAATAGGGATCAGAGCCCAGAGTTCTGAGACTTTTGGGTAGTATTATGGGCAGGAATTGGAGTATGAAAGTGCTCACGAGGGCACCTGGGGTGACTGAGGCTGTGTGAATGACCTGGTGTTCATGTGTGCAGCCATCCGAGATTCGCTGAGATTCTCTTAATCACATCCTCTTTGAAACATAGATGCATTTAATTAAAAAGCATAATTAAAGTGGGACATTGTAATAGAGTACTTGTAGAGTCTGACAGATAATTTTAAAAAAGAAAATAAGGGATATTTACCTTACCAAATATTAAAATTTAAGATAAATTATTGTCATCAAAAAATATGTTTTGGTACATGATTGAATTTCTCAAAGGAATAGGCTAGATGTCAGGAATGGACACAGTATGTTTACATACTTAAAAAAAAATTTTTAAATTTTATTTTTGTAAGCACTATCTTTTTTTTTGAATTTTATATTTTTTATACAATAGGTTTTCATTAGTCATCAATTTTATACACATCAGTGTATACATGTCAATCCCAATCACCCAATTCATCACACCACCCGCCCCACCCCCACACCACTTTCCCCCCTTGGTGTCCATACGTTTGTTCTCTACATCTGTGTCTCAATTTCTGCCCTGCAAACCAGTTCATCTGTACCATTTTTCTAGGTTCCACATATATGCATTAATATACGATATTTGTTTCCTCTTTCTGACTTACTTCACTCTGCATGGCAGTCTCTAGATCCATCCAGATCTCAACAAATGAACAATTTCTTTCCTTTTTATGGCTGAGTAATATTTCATTGTATATACGTAACACATCTTTTTTTTAAATATCTTTATTGGAGTATAATTGCTTTACAATGGTGTGTTAGTTTCTGCTTTACAACAAAATGAATCAGTTATATGTATATACATATGTTCCCATATCTCTTCTCTCTTGCGTCTCCCTCCCTCCCACCCTCCCTATCCCACCCCTCCAGGCGGTCACAAAGCACAGAGCTGATCTCCCTGTGCTATGCGGCTGCTTCCCACTAGCTATCTACCTTACGTTTAGTAGTGTATATATGTCCATGCCTCTCTCTCACTTTGTCACAGCTTACCCTTCCCCCTCTCCATATCCTCAAGTCCATTCTCTAGTAGGTCTGTGTCTTTATTCCCGTCTTACCCCTAGGTTCTTCATGATGTTTTTTTTTCTTAAATTCCATATATATGTGTTAGCATACGGTATTTGTCTCTCTCTTTCTGACTTACTTCACTCTGTATGACAGACTCTAGGTCTATCCACCTCATTACAAATAGCTCAATTTCGTTTCTTTTTATGGCTGAGTAATATTCCATTGTATATATGTGCCACATCTTCTTTATCCATTCATCCGATGATGGACACTTAGGTTGTTTCCATCTCCGGGCTATTGTAAATAGAGCTGCAATGAGCATTTTGGTACATGACTCTTTTTGAATTATGGTTTTCTCAGGGTATATGCCCAGTAGTGGGATTGCTGGGTCATATGGTAGTTCTATTTGTAGTTTTTTAAGGAAACTCCATACTGTTCTCCCCAGTGGCTGTATCAGTTTACATTCCCACCAACAGTGCAAGAGGGTTCCCTTTTCTCCACACCCTCTCCAGCATTTATTGTTTCTAGATTTTTTGATGATGGCCATTCTGACTGGTGTGAGATGATATCTCACTGTAGTTTTGATTTGCATTTCTCTAATGATTAGTGATGTTGAGCATTCTTTCATGTGTTTGTTGGCAGTCTGTATATCTTCTTTGGAGAAATGTCTATTTAGGTCTTCTGCCCATTTTTGGATTGGGTTGTTTGTTTTTTTGTTATTAAGCTGCATGAGCTGCTTATAACTTTTGGAGATTAATCCTTTGTCAGTTGCTTCATTTGCAAATATTTTCTCCCATTCTGAGGGTTGTCTTTTGGTCTTGTTTATGGTTTCCTTTGCTGTTCAAAAGCTTTGAAGTTTCATTAGGTCCCATTTGTTTATTTTTGTTTTTATTTCCATTTCTCTAGGAGGTGGGTCAAAAAGGATCTTGCTGTGATTTATGTCATAGAGTGTCCTGCCTGTGTTTTCCTCTAAGAGTTTGATAGTGTCTGGCCTTACATTTAGGTCTTTAATCCATTTTGAGCTTATTTTTGTGTTCGGTGTTAGGGAATGATCTAATCTCATACTTTTACATGTACCTATCCAGTTTTCCCAGCACCACTTATTGAAGAGGCTGTCCTTTCTCCACTGTACATTCCTGCCTCCTTTATCAAAGATAAGGTGACCATATGTGCATGGGTTTATCTCTGGGCTTTCTATCCTGTTCTATTGATCCATCTTTCTGTTTTTGTGCCAGTACCATACTGTCTTGATTACTGTAGCTTTGACGTACCACATCTTCTTTATCGATACATCTGTCGATGGGTATTTAGGTTGCTTCCATAACCTGGCTATTGTAAATAGTGCGGCAATGAACATTGGGGTGCATGTGTCTTTTTGAATTATGGTTTTCTCTGGGTATATGCCCGGTATTGGGATTGCTGGATCATAAGGTAATTCTACTTTTAATTTTTTAAGGAACTTCCACACTGTTTTCCATATGACTGTATCAATTTACATTCCCACCAACAGTGCAAGAGGGTTCCCTTTTCACCAGACCCTCTCAACAACAGCATTTGCTGTCTGTAGACTTTCTGATGATGCCCATTCTAACTGGTTTGAGGTGATACCTCATTGTATTTGCATTTCTCTAATAATTAGTGATGTTGAGCAGCTTTTCATGTGCTTCTTGCCCATCTGTATGTCTTCTTTGGAGAAATGTCTATTTAGGTCTTTTGCCCATTTTTGAATTGGGTTGTTTTTATTTTAGTATTGATCTGCATGAGCTGTTTATATATTTTGGAGATTAATCCTTTGTCCATTGATTTGTTTGCAAATATTTTCTCCCATTCTGAGTGTTGTCTTTTTGTCTTGTTTATGGTTTCCATTGCTGTGCAAAAGCTTTGAAGTTTCATTAAGTCCCAGTTGTTTATTTTTGTTTTTATTTCCAGTACTCTAGGGGTGGATCAAAAAAGATCTTGCTGTGATTTGTGTCAAAGAGTGTTCTTCCTATGTTTTCCTCTTAGAGTTTTACTGTGTTCGGTCTTACATTTAGGTCTCTAATCCATTTTGAATTTAGTTTTGTGTATGCTGTCAGGGAGTGTTCTAATTTTATTCTTTTACATGTAGCTGTCCAGTTTTCATAGCTTATTTCGTAGCTTATTGAAGAGACTGTCGTTTCTCCATTGTATATCCTTGCCTTCTTTGTCATAGATTAGTTGACCATAGGTGCGTGGGTTTATCTGTGGGCTTTCTATCTTGTTCCATTTATCTATGTTTCTGTTTTTGTGCCAGTACCGTATTGTCTTGATTACTGTAGCTTTATGGTATAGCCTGACGTCAGGGAGTCTGATGCCTCCAGCTCCGTTTGTTCCCCTCAGGACTGCTTTGGCTATTTGGCGTCTTTTTTGTCTCCATACAAATTTTAAGATTTTTTTGTCCTAGTTCTGTAAAAAATGCCATTGGTAATTTGATAGGGATTGCACTGAATCTGTAGATTGCTTTGGGTAGTACAGCCATATTCACAGTAGTGATTCTTCCAATCCAAGAACATGGTATATCTCTCCATCTGTTGGTATCATCTTTAATTTCTTTCATCAGTGTCTTATATTTTTCTGCATACAGGTCTTTTGTCTCCCTAGGTAGGTTCATTCCTAGGTATTTTATTATTTTTGTTGCAGTGGTAAATGGGAGTGTTTCCTTAATTTCTCTTTCAGATTTTTCATCATTAGTGTATAGGAATGCAAGAGATTTCTGTGCATTAATTTTGTATCCTGCAACTTTACCAAATTGATTGATTAGCTCTAGTAATTTTCTGATGGCATCTTTAGGATTCTCTATGTATAGTATCATGTCATCTGCAAACAGTGACAGTTTTACTTCTTTTCCAGTTTGTATTCCTTTTATTTCTTTTTCTTCTCTGATTGCCATGGCTAGGACTTCCAAAAGTATGTTGAATAACAGTGGTGAGAGTGCACATCCTTGTCTTGTTCCTGATCTTAAAGGAAATGCTTTCAGGTTTTCACCATTGAGAATGATGTTTGCTGTAGACTTGTCATATATGGCCTTTATTTTGTTGAGGTAGGTTCCCTTTACGCCCACTTTCTGGAGAGTTTTTATCATAAATGGGTGTTGAATTTTGTCAAAAGCTTTTTCTGCATCTATTGAAAGGATCATATGGTTTTATTCTTCAATTTGTTAATATGGTGTATCACATTGATTGATTTGCTTATATTGAAGAATGCTTGCATCCCTGAGATAAATCCCACTTGGTCATGGTGTATGATCCTTTTAATCTGTTGTTGGATTCTGTTTGCTAGTATTTTGTTGAGGACTTTTGCATCCATATTCATCAGTGATGTTGGTCTGTAATTTTCTTTTTTTGTAGTATCATTGTCTGGTTTTGGTATCAGGTGATGGTGGCCTCATAGAATGAGTTTGGGAGTATTCCTTCCCCTGCAATTTTTTTGGAAGAGTTTGAGCAGGATGGGTGTTAGCTCTTCTCTAAATGTTTGATAGCATTCACCTGTGAAGCCATCTGGTCCTGGACTTTTGTTTGTTGGAAGATTTTAAATCACAGTTTCAATTTCATTACTTGTGATTGGTCTGTTGATATTTTCTGTTTCTTCCTGGTTCAGTCTTGGAAGGTTATACCTTTCTAAGAATTTGTCCATTTCTTCTAGGTTGTCCAGTTCATTGGCATAGAGTTGCTTGTAGTAGTCTCTTAAGATGCTTTGTATTCCGGCAGTGTCTGTTGTAACTTCTCCTTTTTCATTTCTCATTTTATTGATTTGAGTCCTCTCCCTCTTTTTCTTGATGAGTCTGGCTAATGGTTTATCAATTTTGTCTATCTTCTCAAAGAAGCAGCTTTTAGTTTTATTGATCTTTGCTATTGTTTTCTTTGTTTCTATTTCATTTATTTCTGCTCTGATCTTAATGGTTTCTTTCCTTCCACTAACTTTGGGTTTTGTTTGTTTTTCTTTCTCTAGTTCCTTTAGGTGTAAGGTTAGATTGTTTATTTGAGATTTTTCTTGTTTCTTAAGGTAGGCTTGTATAGCTATAAACTTCCCTCTTAGAACTGCTTTTGCTGCATCCCATAGGTTTTGGATGGCCGTGTTTTCATTGTCATTTGTCTCTAGGTATTTTTTTATTTCCTCTTTGATTCCTTCAGTGATCTCTTGGTTATTTAGTACCATATTGTTTAGCCTACATGTGTTTGTGTTTTTTACGGTTTTTTCTCTGTAATTCATTTCTAATCTCCTAGTGTAGTGGTCAGAAAAGATGCTTGATATGATTTCAGTTTTGCTAAATTTACTGAGGCTTGATTTGTGACCCAAGACATGATCTAGCCTGGAGAATGTTCCATGCACACTTGAGAAGAAAGTGTAATCTGCTGTTTTTGGATGGAATGTCCTATAAATATCATTTAATTCTATCTGGTCTATTGTGTCATTTAAAGCTTCTGTTTCCTTATTTATTTTCATTTTGGATGATCTGTCCATTGGTGTAAGTGAGGTGTTAAAGTTCCCCACTATTATTGTGTTACTGTCAATTTCCTCTTTTATAGCTCTTAGCAGTTGCCTTATGTATTGAAGTGCTCCTATGTTGGGTGCATATATATTTATAATTGTTATATCTTCTTCTTGGATTGATCCCCTGTTCATTATGTAGTGTCCTTCCTTGTCTCTTGTAACATTCTTTATTTGAAAGTCTATTTTATCTGATATGAGTATTGCTACTCCAGCTTTCTTTTGATTTCCATTTGCATGGAATATCTTTTTCCATCCCCTCACTTTCAGTATGAATGTGTCCCTAGGTCTGAAGTGGGTCTCTTATAGCCAACATATATGTGGGCCTTGTTTTTGTATCCATTCAGCAAGCCTGTGTCTTTTGGTTGGAGCATTTAATCCATTCACATTTAGGGTAAATATCTACATGTATGTTCCTATGACCATTTTCTTAATTGTTTTGGGTTTGTTTTTGTAGGTCCTTTTCTTCTCTTATATTTCTCAGTTAGAGAAGTTCCTTTAGCATTTGTTGTAGAGCTGGTTTGGTGGTGCTGAATTCTCTCAGCTTTTGCTTGTCTGTAAAGCTTTTGATTTCTGCATTGAATCTGAGTGAGATCCTTGCCGGGTAGAGTAATCTTGGTTGTACGTTTTTCCCTTTCATCACTTTAAGTATATCATGCTACTCCCTTCTGTCTTGTAGAGTTTCTGCTGAGAAATCAGCTGTTAACCTTATGGGAGTTCCCTTGTATGTTATTTGTCATTTTCCCTTGCTGCTTTTAATAATTTTTCTTTGTCTTATTTTTTGCCAGTTTGATTAGTATGTGTCTCAGCGTGTTTCTCCTTGGGTTTATCCTGTATTGGACTCTCTGCACTTCCTGGACTTGGGTGGCTATTTCCTTTCCCATGTTAGGGAAGTTTTTGACTATAATCTCTTCAAATATTTTCTCGGGTCCTTTCTCTCTCTCTTCTCCTACTGGGACCCGTATAATGCAAATGTCGTTGCGTTTAATGGTGTCCCAGAGGTCTCTTAGGCTGCCTTCATTTCTTTTCATTCTTTTTTCTTTATTCTGTTCTGCAGCAGTGAATTCTACCATTCTGTCTTCCAGGTCACTTATCCATTCTTCTGCCTCAGTTATTCTGCTATTGATTCCTTCTAGTGTAGTTTTCATTTCAGTTATTGTATTGTTCATCTCTTTTTGTTTGTTCTTTAATTCTTCTAGGTCTTTGTTAAACATTTCTTGCATCTTTTGGATCTTTGCCTCCATTCTTTTTCTGAGGACATGGATCATCTTCACGATCATTATTTTGAATTCTTTTTCTGGAAGTTTGCCTATCTCCAATTCTTTTAGTTGTTTTTCTGGGGTTTCATCTTGTTCCTTCATCTGGTACATAGCCCTCTGCCTTTTCATCTTGTCTATCTTTCTGTGAATGTGTTTTTTGTTCCCCAGGCTGCAAGATTGTAATGTTTCTTGCTTCTGCTCTCTTTTTCAGATTCTTTTCCCTTATAGTTTATTACAAAATATTGAGCATAGTTCTCTGTGCTATACAGTAGGTCTTTGTTGGTTATTTATTTTATGTATAGTAGTGTGTATATGTTAATCCCAAACTCCTAATTTATCCCTCCCTCCCTTCCCCTTTGATAACTATAAGTTTGTTTTCTAAGTCTGTGGGTCTATTTATGTTTTGTATATAAGTTAATTTGTATCATTTTTCTTTTAGATTGCTCATACAAGCAACATCATATGATATTTGTCTTTCTCTGTCTGGCTTACTTCACTTAGTATGATAATCTCTAGGTCCATCCATGTTGCTGCAAATGGCATTATTTTGTGCTTTTTTATGGCTGAGTAATATTTCATTGTACATATATATACCACATCTTCTTTACCCTTTCATCTGTTGATGGACATTTAGATTGCTTCCATATCTTGACTATTATAAATGAACATTGGTGTGCAAGTATCTTTTCAAATTATGGTTTTCTGTGGTTATATGCCCAGGGGTGGGTTTGCAGGATCATATAGTAGTTTATTTTTAGTTTTTTAAGGAACCTCTATAGTGACTGAACCAACTTACATTCCCATCAACAGTGTAGGAGGGTTCCTTTTTCTCCACACCCTCTCCAGTATTTATTATTTGTAGACTTTTTGATGATAGCCATTCTGACCTATGTGTGGTGATACCTTATTGTAGTTTGATTTGCATTTCTCTAATAATTAGTGATATTGAGCATCTTTTCATGTGTGTGTTGGCCACCTGTATGTCTTGTTTGAAGAAAGTCTATTTAGATATGAGCATTTTTTGATTAGGTTGTTTGTTTGTTTTTTATATTGAGCTGTATGAGCTGTTTCCATATTTTGGAGATTAATCTCTTGTTGGTTGCATTGTTTCAGCAGCCCCATTTTAAGCTGTCATTTCAGTAGATATAAAAGTACCAGTACCTAAGAATATATGACAGGGGTGTTTATGGAAGTACTGTTTGCTGTGGCAAAATATCCGTTAATGATAAAATGGCCAAATAAACTTGGTGCCTCCACGCTGTGGGATATTATGTAACTATCACAAAGAATAAATAAGTTAGATCTATCAACATATTCACATGGCGAAATGTTAATATATTAAGTGCAAAATCAAGTTTTTTTCAAATGTGTATACCATAATTGCATTTTTGTAAAAAAGTTGAATAAGCAAATAAAGTTCAAGACTCATGCCTGTTCTGGGTTTGCATGTATTTATAACAGCTTGGACAAGTATGGCTTAACAGCATAAATTCCCTCAGGTAATATGAATGAGAGGGAGTGATTTTTATCTTATTGTTTCTATACTTTTGGTTGGTCTGCTTTTTACAAGAATCATGTTTTTGCTTTTTTAATTAAAAGGAATTGGTTAAAGGCAATTTTTTTTATTTATTTATTTTTTGCGGTATGTGGGCCTCTCACTGTTGTGGCCTCTCCCGTTGTGGAGCACAGGCTCCAGATGCGCAGGCTCAGAGGCCATGGCTCACAGGCCCAGATGCTCCACAGCATGTGGGATCTTCCCAGACCGGGGCACGAACCCGTGTCCCCTGCATCGGCAGGCGGACTCTCAACCACTGTGCCACCAGGAAAGCCCTAAAGGCACTTTTAAAGTGAAAAAAAGGACAAAGTGCTTAAAATATTTCTATGACTCACTGGGCCCTCAGGTTAAAGTCCACTCTCTTTAATGGACTCACAAGGACCCTGGAATCTGATGTCTGCCTACAGCACCAGCATTTTTCCCCTTTATTCTGCTCTTTCTCCTCTGTTCTCCAGCTGTGCAGGACCAGGAGCATTCTTGGCAGCACTATTCCCTCCTATATACCTGGATCTCACTTCCCATGGGAATCCCTGAGACTGGGCAAAGTACCCACCTTACAGGTCCTATAGCTCCTTGCACCTATGTCCCTGATGGTATTGCTGTATTGCCTGTTTACTTAGTTTTATCCCCACTAGATGGTAAGTACCAAGAATGGAGGAATAGCTTTTGTCATGGTGTCCCCAGTGCCTTGTCTAGCTCATTGTAGGTACTAAACACAATAAATATTTGTTGAATAAATAAAGGAAAGAAGAACAAAATGAATGAATGTCAGGCACTAGAGATACAAAGGAGAAAACATAGTCTGTGCTCTCAAAATTGCATGATGGAGAGACAGGCATGTAAACAGCCCATTTATAAAAGAAAGAGATGATTATTGTTATAGGACAGAGGGAACATAAGCTACCTAAAGTTACCTGGAGAAAGTCTGGAAGATTTCATAAGTGAGGAAACATTTAACCAGAGATTTGAAGGATAAATAGACATTTACCAGGAAAATAAGAGGATGGAGTGATGTTTCTGGCCCAAGAACCAGCCCCTTCAAGAGCACAGAGGCATGAAAGAGCAAAACATATTCTGAAATACTTCAGTAGATTTGGTGCTGCTTGAGTTTAAAGTTCAGGTTGGGAAAAGGAGTATAAGAAATATCATAAATGGAAGCAGCTATATTGATGAAGGTCTCTGCTTGGCCATGCACATGAGTTTAAAGTTTACATGGGAAACTACTGAGGAAGATTTTAAGCAGGAGTGTGATATGAGAGGTTTTAGATCATACTGACAGATACGAAGTTTGGGGCAGGAGATAATCATCAGATAAGGGGAGACTGGCCAGGAGTGCGACAGAAAGGAGGTTACTACAACCTTCTATTGGAGAAGTAATCTGGGCTGAACCACAACAGAGACTAGCCTTCAAAGGGGACGGATTGGTGAAGTACTAAGGAGGTCAAGTTGACATGACTCAGTGTTTGATGGGCTGGAGTGGTCAAAAGTCAAAGTGACCCCTCAAATTTCTGATTTGGCAACTTCAGAAATATCACAAGAAATATCAGAGGAGAAGCAAGTCTGAGAAAGGTAGAAAACAAGCTCAGTTTGGATCGTGCTGAGAGTATTCATCTCCTAGGGCTTAAGTTCAAAAACTGCATGGCTCAAATCAACAGAAATTTACTCTCTCACAGTTCTGGAGGCTGGAAGACCAAAATCAAGATGGTCAGCAGGGCCATGCTCCCTCCAAAGGCTGTAGAGGAGGATCCTTCTTTTCTTGCCTCTTCTTAGTTTCCGGGTGGTTGCTCTCAATCTTCAGTGTTCCTGGGCTTGCAGCTCTAATCTCTGCCTCTGCCATCAAATGAACTTCTCCCTGTGTGTCTCTATCTTCATATGGAATTTTCCTCTTCTTATAAGGACTAGTCATATTTGATTAGGACCCCCCCTACCAACCTCATCTTAACCTGATTATATGTGCAAAGACCCTATTTCCAAATAAGGTCACATACACAGGTACTGGGCATTAGGACTGCAAAACATATTTTTGGGAGACTCAATTCAACCCATTACACTGAATTTAAAGGGTGGTGGGACCTTTGGTGGAGGTGTCCAGGAGGCGCCTCAATAGAGGGTTCAGGGGAGAGTCTTGGTCTACATATCTTTAAATAGAATATACCAGCAAAGAGACAGCATGAAGTAATCACAGCAAATACGTAAGTGGCCTGAGAAGAGAAACCTTGGGAAAGTCAAGGTTATGGAGCTGCAAGGGCCAGAGGATCCCATGCAAGAGATGACTGAGAAGGAAGGGTCAGAGTGTAAGTGTCTGCAAGGGACTCTTGTGCTGACCATCTTGACTCATGTTAGGGGTGTTTGAACCCAGGCTGTCTGGAACTAGAGTCTACTCATTGAAGCCCTTCATCGTACTCGTGAGCTTTGCCAATTTCTTGTTGAAATTTCTTGTCTACTCAGCAAGTTTAGACCAAGAGAGGGGACAAGAATGATGTGGACAGTTAGAAAGCCCTCAGGGGGCCTGCTGTCATGTTCCAGGAATTAGGATACAACTTTGGCTTTGGGGAGAAAAATAACTGAATTTAACAAGAAATGCAGCAGAGCCTGCGTACCCAGTGTCATCACTACCCTGTGAGCTCTGCATGTCTTCTGGGCTGAGTTCAGCTGTCACCACGTGCAGGCCTACAAAGGACATGGACTCACAGACTGAGCCCCTTTTTTCAATTAGTGAATTATGCATCAGAACATAACTCATAACCTATGGGGATTGACAGGGCCCCCAAAGATAATCCAGTTTGACTCTGATTTCACAGGTGAGAAGCCAGAGGCCGAAAAGGCAGAGCAAGGACTATGGCAGATTAAAGATAACTACAAATTCTTTGACACTTCTCCCATTGTGAGTGAGAACTATATCCCTCCCCATGAATCTGGACAGGCTCTGTGACTGCTTAGCTAATAGAAAGCTGCCTAAGTGACACTGTGCCAGTTTCTGGACTCAGGTTTTAAGAGGCTAGCAGCTTCCACTTCCTGCTCTGTGAACATGGACACTTTGAACACAGATGTCATGCTTTGAGGAAGCCCAAATAACCCCATAGAGACACATAGGAGAGGAATTGAGGCCCCTGGTCAACAGTGCCTGGTGACAGTCAGCATTTTGTGCCAACTTGGAAGTGGATCCTCTAGCTCCAGTCAAGTGTCTTCTGCTGAAAACTCATGGAACAAGAACAGCCATCTCTGCATAGCCTTGCCCCAAATGCAGATTTATGAGAAAATTAAATGCTTGTTGCTATTTTAAGGCACTAAGTTTGGGATGGTTTGTTATGTAGCAATAGATAATCAGAAGAAGGTGCTCTGACCCTCAGCCAATGTTTCTTTCACACTAGTGCTCACTGTCTCCCTTTGGGTCATGCAGACCACTCACCAGTCGCAGTGGTCTGTGAATCTGGAAAAACTGGTGCATTACCCTGCATGAGGAATGCTCGATGATTGCAGGTCTTCAGCAAAAGTCACCAAACCTAATGATCATGAGAATCCCTGGGATCTGGGGCTTAAGTATATAGATTCTTGAGGCCCATCCCAGTTGTATATTGAATTAGAATCCTTAAGTGTGTGACATTTCTATTTTTTAAAGCTTCCCAGGTGATTCTGATGATCAGCCAGCTTTGGAAACCATCAATCATGATTTATGCATGAGCAATTTGGAGAAATGTCCCAGCATCACTGACATGCACAGATTATCCTAAACTAGGCATTTCTGGAATTTTTCTATTTGTATTAAGATTCCTGGGCAGAATGAGTTATTCCTACTTCCTGGTTAAGCCAATCTGAGGCCAAGTTCTTAGCATAGTTACCCTTCATTTAACTTGGTGTTGGCCTAGGATCCTCAGTGTAGATGTTTCTGATGACCCTGGACCAGGCTAATGTGTGTAAATAAAAGGAAGGGACTAATTAGTCATTAGTGTTGTTTGCCAAATATTTATTTGAAGAGGCTCTCTCCTTTTCTTGGCATATAATAGGATTGCATTTCCTGGCCCCTGCAATTGAATAGAACCAAATAAATACCTCTGGCAAATGAACAGAAGATGTGTGTCACTCTTGGGCCAGCACATTTTATTACAAGTCCAAGACCCTCCAGAATTCTCTTTTCATCTGCATTATGAGTTGCAATGTTCCGGATGGTGGTTGTTCTATCAACACGGGCTCCTGAGTGACAATGATATACAGAACCTCCTTGTTTACCCTACAAGGTTTGTTGATGTTTGTTATTGTAGCATAACCCAGACTAGTCTGATTGGTATAGCCAGAAATGGTAGGCTTATCACTCTGAAGCCTCCTCTCTCTTATGTTTACTGGTTAGAAGCATACTCTATAACCAATTTGAATTTTTATGTTTTTCCACTTTAAAGACATTAATTACAAAGTTCTATTCCCATTCTTGCATGAACGAACACTTTTCCTCCCAGAAAACTTGTCAGGGACCTGTCTATTCTCAGAACAGACAGTAGGTACTGAGAACATGATGTTACCTGTTGAAAGGTTATGGCTTTTGTTTGCCTATTCCATGGGACTCTGATAATTATGAATGCTGGGGCATAAACTAAATCATAGAAGATTCTACTTAAATGTTTCAAATACTATGTGAAATATTGTCTTTTTAAAAGGCTGTCTTACAAGGCATGTTTCCTGATTTTTCTGAAAAGCTGCTGGTGTGAGATAATGTCTCTGTCAGTGAATGAGTGTAGGTTTTCTAAACCCAGCAATAGTGTGCTCTATATTAAGACTATTTTCAGACATCATTTTTCTCTCACATTGTGGTAGAGAAGTTGAGAGCCCTGATATTCAAAGGGAGGAAGTGTTACTTTGTCTCCTGAGCCAGCATGTGGGGCTGCATCTATGCAGCTGTGACTTGTTATTGATTATTATTCTTTTCCTTAGAAAAAGAACATAAAATGAGGGGATGCTTTCTTTCATCTTGTTTGCAAAAATAGTCACCAATTCTTTCTGGTATCCTGGGTAGTAGGTTTTCTTTATTATTTAACAAGTAATTAAGTCTCTCCCTACTTGATCTATACTTGAATTTAGCTTCTGAATTTAGAAGTTCTAACAATTTATTCAAGTAATGTGTATATATTCTGTTAATAATTCAAATATTGCAAATAATGTTGAAATCCCTCTTTGCCACATCCCATTTCCCATTCTCCTTCCCAGGGTGGATTGCTGTTACTAATTTTATGTGCATGTCTTTAAATTTTTATACACATATTTATACATAATAAATGTACCTTCAAAATTATATAGCATTTTTGTGTGTTTTAATTTACTTTACATACATGGAATTTGTTGTACATACTGTCTGCAAATTGCTTTCTTCACTTAACATATCTTAGAGAGTTATTCAAGTCAGTATAAATAGAGAAATCTCATTATTTTCTATAATGTGGATTTGACATAGTACATTTAATAATTTCCCTATTTAAAACACTAAGGTTATTTCTCAGATTTTGTATTATATATAGTGTGACCACAAACATCTTCATATATGTGACTTTGTGCACATATGTGAATGTTGACTTAGAGTCGACACAGGAAAATGTAATAGTTTTGTCAAAGCTTTCATTTTATTTTATTAAAAAATATTATTTTAAAAATGTGGTAAAATATACACAACATTACAATTTTAACCATTTTCAGTAGCATTAAGTTCATTCACATACTGTGTAACCATCACCACAATCTATCCACGGAAATTTTTTCATCTTGGAAAATTGAAATTCTGTATCTATTACACATTAAACCCATTTCCCCCTACCCTAATTCCCAGACCATGACCATTCTACTTTCTGATTCTGAATTTGACTACTCTAAGTACCTCGTTTGGGTGGAATCATACATTATTTGTCCTTTTGTTATTGGCTTATCTCACTTGTCATATGTCTTCAGTGTTCATCTATGTTGAAGTGTTTGTCAGAATTTCCTTCCTTTTTAAGGCTGAATAATATTTTATTGTATGTATGTACCTCATTTTGTTTTGGAACTTTCATTTTAATGGATTCTCCTCAATCTCCCTTCAAGTGGCTGCATCATTACATAAGAAAAGCCATTTCCCCCTATTTTTGCCAAAATTCTACATTAAGAAACTTCTTGAAGACAAAAGTGATCTTTCATTTTAATTTCCATTTCTCCAATTAATAGTGAGATTAAACTGTTTTTATATTTTTATTTCTGTAAATTACTTCTTTACAATCTTTTCTCACTTTCCTATTGGATTATCTTTTTCTCATTGATTTATTGCAGTTCTTTATATATTCTGCATACTCTCCTTTGTAGGTCATATTCATTGCAATTATTTTCTCTGAGTATGTCTCTTTTAACTTTGTGGCTGTTTTCCTGCTTGCCCCATTACCTCTGTTTTCCATTAGTCAAGTTCTTCTATTCCTTGAGTTTGGCACCTCTTTTTAATGGTGTTAGCTTTCCTCAAATGTTTAATGATTTGTGATTGTGAACGATTCTTTGTATTTTTTTTCCCTTTTAACGGCTATGCATGCATTCTTGTTTGCAAGCCTGCATAGGATAGGTGAGAGGAAGGAGAGAGGGGCATTGCATGCTGCTGTGCTTGTAGTCTAGTGTGCATAAAGTGAGCCTAGGCAGAAGCAAATTGCTGCCAGGTATGTTACTCTGATAGACTCTTAGGCAGGAGAGCTCCTCATACTTGCAAGGGGCTGTGAGTTGCCCAAGGCAAGTCTGTTTTTCTGTCCAAGCACACATGCTCATTGCTCATCTCTGAGTGCAGACAGCTCTGTCATCTGCTGCCTGATCCAAGTAGATCAGTCCAAGTAAGACGAATGGGTGGGAAGATGGGAAGGTGGAAGGAGAGGAAGGATTCCACAAACCTGATGGCTCTTAGTGTGGAACCTTAGATACTAACCCAGTTAGTGATTCCTGGATCGCTCCTTCTCTACCTACTCCTCCTGGTAGGCTGTGCCTTGTCTTTGCTTCACCTTTCGTAGCTGCCTGTATGCATTTTGGTTGTGGTTTTCTTCTTCAATCCAATCCTATCTGTATCCCAGGTTTTAGTAATTTTTTTCCTGATTTCTGGTCCGCTGAGCAGGATTGTGGGCCTTGGCAAACAGCTCTTAATTTTTCCTTTCTGTCTCCCTCACTTTCAGGAACCCAGGCTCTCTATGAGAGCCAAGGGACCTATAAGAATGGGAAAGGATCAGAAAGATTAATCATCTCAGTGAGTTTCAGTCAGTGTGTTATTTGATCCTGGTGTGACACCTACTGCATTTTGCTCTTTACCAATATACACAATACCCTGGAAAAATTTAGTTCTCATGGGCCATTACAATGAAAAGTAGAACTGGCATCTACATTTATGTTAACAGAGAATGTGGTTGTCCCCAGCTTTCATTAATCTTCTATCAGGAAATTTTCTCCTATGAGTGTTTGTATCAGTTTTCTTACATGATAAGAAAAAGTGAGCAAGGCTGAATTTTCTTTAAGACTAAACATTGAGAGATACTTAAATAAGTTGAAACAGAGAATAGAAGTTTATGTTATTAAATATAGTCAGAGGAGTTTTACTGGACTTTGTTCTTGGATCCAGAATTTTGAAAAAAGAATATTACCCCTAAGAGACCCTATTTATTCATCTTTCAATGGCTGGGAGAATTTTTCATCCTTGGTGAAATGACATGACATTCAAACACATTAACCTTTAAACTGCAAGGGGAAAAAGTCAAGAGTACCTCTCATTTGTTGAAGGAAGTGAAGGTATTTAGATTCAAACTAGACATATTTTCTTTTATCAAACTGCCTTGAGTTCAGTAAGAATACAGATGCATGGAAATTAAAAATATTTGATGGAAATGAATTCACTGTATTAGTCCCAGATTTTTTTTATGGATTCTCTCATTTCATCCTCACAGGAGTTTATTTATTTATTTTTAAATATTCTGTATTCTTTTTTAAAAAATTCTTTCTTTTCTTTCTTTCTTTCTTCTTTCTTTCTTTCTTTTGGCTGCATCTGGTCTTAGTTGGCATCTTTGTTGAGGCATGCAGGATCTTTGTTGAGGCATGCAGGATCTTTCATTGTGGACGTGGGCTTCTCTCTAGTTGTGGTGTGTGGGTTTTCTCTCTCTAGCTGTGGTGTGCAGGCTCCAGGGCACGTGGGCTCTGTAGTTTGTGGCGGGCTCTCTCATTGAGGTGAGCAAGCTCAGAATTTGTGGCACATGGGCTTGGTTGCCCTGTGGCATGTGGGATCTTAGTTCCCCAACCAGGGATCGAACCTGCATACCCTGCATTGGAAGGCGGATTCTTTACCACTGGACGACCAGGGAAGTCCCAGTCCCAGACTTTTTTAGTGCATACAAGTCATTCTTTAAGTTTCTGTAGCAATTCTTAGAATGGAAGTATCAGGATCTTCAGAAATGATGAAGATTAGCTCTAACAGTTTGACTGTTAAAAGTACGTTGTATCCACTGGGAAGAAGTCATACTCCTGGAGTTTTGGAGACAAGGATATGCATACTAGACTAAACTATGAATATATTCCAAAGGCTTGATAACAACTTAGGCTCTTGGTACCAGTTCTATAATTAACAGGGACAAAATTGAAATGAGACCAGTAACAGGCCTATAAATGTTTTATAGAAACAACATTTATCAAAATGTGTTTTGATTTGCTTTGGTATTAAAGCTAAAAAGCCCAAATTTGGGGCTAGCAACAGACAGCAAACAGACTATGAAATTTATAAACAGTTCACACATATAAGTGGCCCATCATTGGAAAAATGAAATGCCCAGCTGGACGGGGTGCCTTTGGAGGGTTACTGACTTATGGCTAGTGTCTGCAACAGTTTCTGGATTCCTAAATACCCAAGGATAGTTGTGCTAGATGGGCACAGGCACTGGTATCATCTGGCCAGACTACTTTTTTCCCATGTAAAAGGGATGATACTCTCTTTCATCTTTCTGCATGAGATTGTTTTCATCAGCATTCTGTGAGGGACCCTCATAGAGAGTGGTTGACTGGCTCGTCCAAGCAAAAGCTCTCCACAACACAATCCCTGTATACTTTGTGTTCAGAGTTTTGTCTGTGGCATTTCAGCTCCCTAACTTGGATTTTCCGTGCTCTGTATTTGACGGTTGCATGAAGCATTTTTGATAATGAAACCTAAATCTTTGTTCCGGATAAATGTCATCTGTAAGTATATGCTTTTTAGCTTGGATTATTGCCTTATTTATTTTACGAACATTGTGTACACTAAGATATAATTTTTGGGGTTTTTTTTGTCCAGGGTCTGTGACAGATTCTAACTCCTCTGTCTCTAGCTTTGCTTTCTTACTTTAGATGTGGAACACTCATCTCCAGTTGAGATATCTTTGGCACACATTTCTATCTTGCTGGCCCTCCTGCCTCTAAGCCATTTGTGACTGCTTAGAAGCATGTAGACAATTTTTTTCCAGCTCTAATGGATTAAGCCATCGTTCATGTTCTTAAAAAAATCCTTATAACTTATTTTATGCTGGGCAATTTTAAGACTTTCATTCTCAGTCCTTTAACATTCTATAGTTAGGCAAAGCCTGGAGGAGTGAGAAGAGAAGTTGACTTCTAAACTGTTATATATAATGGAACTAGTTCAAATCTTTTTATGAATTTTTTATCACAAAAGTATTATACATCTATTAGACAAAGCTAGAAAATAGAGAAAAAACCACAATATCCAGAGAAAATGTGCATTAGTTTTGAGAGGTTTTTTTTTCCTAATTTTTTCTATACACTTAAATTGTGTAGTAGTTAGGGCTACAACTCAGATTTGTATCCACATTGCAAATTTCATATTACAATATAAACATTTCCTCATGTTAATACAAACTTCATAAACATTTGTAATGGCTTTAAGACATTTAATAATAGAGATGTACCATAATTTAACAACTCCTATATTGTTGAACATTTTGTTTCCAAATGCTCATGAGTGCACATAATGATGTAATGAACATCTTTGTGCTTATGGATTTTTAAAATTATTTTCTTAGGTTGGTAGTTTGCTGCCTAGAACTAGACTCAAAATTCCGGAAGTCTCTCCAACATAAATTTCAAATGTTTAAAGGAGAAAAACAGGGAAATCTGAATAAACCTCTTACATAACCATGGTACATTTAACAAAACTAAGAAATTGACATAGGTGCCATACATTAACTAAAATATAGACTTTTTCAGTATTTTATTTCCCCATTTTTCACTCATGTCTTTTTTCTGTTCTAGGACACAATCCAGGATACCATATTGTTTTTAGGGTTCAGATTTTAGAAAATGGTGACAGTAGCTTATTCAGAAAGGGAGCTGAGTTATGTGTTTTCTGGATCCTTGCTTAGCTCACAATGTCTTCCTCTTACTGAGTCATAAATGACAACCTTGTTGTGGGTGGGATTCTTGAGTCTTAGTTTTCCTCCTTTAAATATCTGAATATATTATCATGTTCCTTACACATTTTTTTTCTTCAGTCTAGTCATTAAGAGCCCCTTGACTTTTCCTTCTATGATCTGGTTCCTCATATGATCTGGTTCCTTATATGATATTTGGCAAGGTTTCATAGCTCTGACTGCTTGTAGCTTGTCAGAACTTCACTGGTCATTTGCTGTCTAGAACTGGATCAACACTCAAGAAGTCTCACCAAGGGCTTCCCTGGTGGCACATTGGTTAAGAATCCACCTGCCAGTGCAGGGGACATGGGTTCAAGCCCTGGTCTGAGAAGATCCCAAATGCGGCGGAGCAACTAAGCCTGTGCGCCACAACTACTGAGCCTGAGCTCTAGACCACAGGAGCCACAACTACTGAAGCTCGCGTGCCTAAAGCCCATGCTCCGCAACAAGAGAAGCCACCGCAATGAGAAGCCCGCGCAACCGCAATGTAAAAGTAGCCTCCCAGCACCCCCCTCCCTCCAAGGGGCAAAGAAACAAAGACCCAATGCAGCCAAAAATAAATAACAAATTAATAACTTTTTAAAAATGTCTCACCAACACAAAGTACATTCCATCTTCAACACTTGGCTTTTGACACAGCCCATGATTCTCATACATCCTTAGGCAGCTGTATCTTTCTTGACTGAATGTCTATTCAAATAAATTGTTAACACCAAATAAAAATTTGGTTTTAATATGAGGAAATGTTTATGACATAAATAATAGAATTTGAATATTCCCTATTCAAATGAAATAAAATGCATGGATTATTTACCCTAGTCTTAACCCATGCATTCTCAATGGGAGTAAACAGTGAAAAAAAAATCTCTATGTTACAATGGCTGTGGTTCTCCAAAGCTCAGCCTTACCTAATAAAATCTTATTCTTTGGTATTTAATTTCTCTCAGGGAGAGATTAAGTCAAAGTAAAATGTTCTCCTAAGGGGGGGGGGGTGATAATGAAAGTCATACAGTTATTATCTTCAACAAAATACGGATTTCCCAATCTGTCAAGATGATCTCAATTCTTTGGAGGGTTAAACGTATAAAGGTCTTTATTATGAATTGATACAAACCATCAATAAACAAAGCAGCACTTTGATCATAAACACTCTGGCTACCCTCAAGACTGACCCAAATTTAGGGGCTTGGTATGATTGCTCACAGACAAAAGATTCCTCCTCATAGATAACATGATATTATTTTGAATACAAACATTATGATACAGTGAAAGACTCTGCCAAACATGATATAATCAAAGACTCTGCTTAAGAAACTGAAGACAGATTAGGGTTAATGGTATTTCCTTGGTTTATCAGCTTAATAACCCAAATTAAGTAGTACATGAAATTAGTCTGGAACAACTATTGATAAATATTTCACAGTCCCTCACTATTGCATTCTCCCTCAATGCTTAAAAATCACCATCACCATCATCATCATAATCATTATCATTATCATCATCACTACTTTTCACTGAGCGAGTGGTATGTGCAGGTTTGATGCTAAATGCCCTACTTTCATTACCACTTTAGATACTGTTATTTTTTCAATCAATCTGGAATTTATTTTTTTAATGGTGTTAGGTGGATATTCAATGGCATTTTCCAGATTTGGAAATTTCCATATGGAAATCAAGTTGTCTCAGTTCCACTTATTAAATAGCCCATCTTTCCCCCAATGATTTATAATGCCCCCTCTACTTTATACCAAGGACTCATTTATACTTGGGTCTATTTCTGGGCTCTTTATTCTATCCCATTGGTCTATTTGTCCATTTATAGGCTGTTATTGTCTTAGTAATTTGTTTTTGCTGTCTTACTTTTCAGTAAACCTATATAGCTTGTGGAGTAGGTTCTTCATTTCAGAATTATCTTGGCTACATCTTGACCTCTTTGTGTGCTCTTGGTGAGTGAATTCTGTTCTTTCTTTCTCTTCTTGTAAGGACACTAGTCTCATTATGAGGACTCCACCCTCATGGTCTTATCTAAACCTAATTACCTCTCAAAGGTTCTACCTCCTAATGCCATCACATTGGTGATTAGGGCTTCAACATATGAGTTTTGGGGGACATAAACATGCAGTCCATAACATGTCTAAAGGAGTAGAATTCTAACCCTCTTTGCCAATTTTTGGATCCATAGATTCATGGCTTCTGCTCCTGTTCATCACTATCTTGTTCACAGAAATGTTTATCTTGTTTGTGAGCATACTTTATGTTACTTAAAAAAAATTTTTAACTGTTTTTTACTATCTCTGGGAAAGATGGGAGAATTTCAAGCCAAAATGCTTGAAACAGAACTATGCGTGTTTCGTTGACTGAAAACTTCCCAAAGTCTCAGCTGGATTATCTGTGGTCAGCTCAGCAATACTACCACCTGCTTCCCTGCATTAAGAAGGAGAAGCTAGAAATGACATTCCCCAGAATTCCCTTTTCTCTATGATTCCAGGGTAGCATCAGTCAATGCGAGGCATTTGCATAAGATTGGAAGGCAGAGGAGTAGGAAGGGCCACACTCTCTGGAAGCAGATGTGAGGCTCTCAGCAACTTCAGGGTATTCTTCTGAATGAACTTCTTGGGTACTATACTGTAGGCAGTTGAGACAGCCAGCAGTAGCCTCTAGAGAATCTCTCACTGCATAGTTTCTGGCTAAGATGCATGGTAGGAATTTCTCAAAGTTTTCTGATATTTGAAGCAGTGTCCAAGTAAGCTCTTTAGAACCTCTTATGATGGTGACGCAGGCTGAGGTTGTCACAAATAGCCTGCTTGACCTTTGCTCCCTAGTCCTGCAAACAGATACGAAACCCTCAAATATCCCATTTTAAAACTTTAGTACTTGGAGTAGATCAAGGAGTGTGGTAGTCAGCCTCCAAGATGGCCCCCAAAGATTGCTTGTGAACCTCCCTTCCAGACTGAATCAGGGATGGCTCTGTGTAACCCATAGAATCAGGTGGAAGGGCTGGTGTGTGAATTCTGAAGCTAGGTCAGAAAAGGTGTTGTGGCTTGCATCTTGACCTTTGGAAAGTTTGCTCTAGGAGAAGCCAGTTTTCAATTCATAAGGAGACTCAAACAGCCCTGTGGAGAGGCCCACTTGATGAGGAACTGAGGTCTTCTACTAAAAACCAGCACAAACCTGTCAGCCATGCGAGTGAGTTGCTTTGAATGGACCCTCTAGTTCCAAGCAAGTCTTCAGATGACTTAAACCCCAGTCAACCTCATGAGAGACAGCAAGCTAGTATTTCCCAGTTGAGCCACGTGTGAATTCCTGGCCCATGGATACAGATAATAATTGATTATTGTTATTATAAGCAACTAAGTTTTTGGGGGAAAGATGATTATGCAGAAATAGATAACTAATACAAGTGGCTTCCATTTTCCTGAACAAAAGCTTATGAAAAAAACTTTTCATTTTAATTCTTCTCAATATGTCTTATGTACCTATACAGTCCCTGTGCAGTGTGAGTCAGGTCCATTGTCATTTTCTTGCCTGGAATTATTTAAGTCAAGCCATCTTGTGTTTTTCAAACTGGTTGCCAATTCCCAGCTGGAAGAGTTGTTTGCATCTCCCAAGATTATCAGCATGTCCACTGCTTATTCTTCCTGCAGAAAGAAGATGGCAGGTTCGAGAGCTGTCAGAATGTAACTGGTTGAATCCCACCTCTACTATTTTCTGGCTGTATAATCTTGAGCAAATTTCTAAAGATTTCTAAATTTTAGTTTTCTGACTATTAAGTAAGAATAATAGTACCTACCACACAAGTTTATAAACAGGTTAAATTTTAAAAGTATATTAAAAATTTGCAATGTAGTGTCTGGCACATAGTGATCATTTACTAATGGTTTCTATGATGATGATGGTGATAATCATGAGGATAATGATAAAGTGTGAGCTTTGGTGTTTGTCATTCAATGCCTCCCTCAAGTCCCTTCCTGTTTTGAATATCTATTATTGTATAACATACCACTTCTAAAATGTGTATCTAACAACAAGACCATTTTATTATCTCTTGCAATTCTGTGAGTTGACTGGGATCAATTGAGTAGACCTGTTCCATGTGGTATTGACTGCAGTCATCTGGGGGCTTTTTTGGGTTGGAATATGCAAGATGGCTCATTCACTTGGCTGTTCTTAATATTGTCTGTTGGCTGGGAGCTCAGTTGGGGCTTTGATCAAAAAGCCTACAAATGGCTTTTCCATATGACTTGAACTTCTCACAGCATGGTGGCTGGATTCAAAGAGTCAGCGTCTCAAAAGCAAAAGTTCCAAGAAGCAGGAAGTGAAAACTACTTATTCTCTTAAAGGCTAGGCCCAGAACTGGCATGGTATTATTTCTGCTACATTCTGTTTGTTAATCAGTCACAGAACCAGCCCAGACTCAAAATTAGGAGCAGCAAAGTCTCCCTTAGATAGGGATAGGGACAAAGAATTTGCCCTCATATTTAAGCTACCACATTTCCCAATTTCCATTCCAAATACCTCCCAAAATCACTCAAGAAGATCCTATGAGGCAAGGTAAGTCTATGAGCTTTCCAAAATATGTCTGATTCTTTCTTACCTCTCTGTCTAGAGCAAGCCTATCCCTCTTCATAAAGTTTTCCCTCAGATACCTCTACCCTCTGGGGGATTCTAGGACTGACTGTCAGGATTGGCCATTGATCAGTGTCTGCTGTGAAGTTTTATGACCACACAATCATCCATTGGTGTCCGCAGGGGACTGGTTCCCCTCACAGATACCAAAATCTTTGGAGGCTCAAGTCCCTTATATAAAATGGCATAGTATTTGCATATGACCATTACATAGTCTTCTGTGTAATCTCTAGATTACTTATAATACCTAATACAATGTAAATGCTATGTAAATAGTTGCTGGAGTGTGCAGCAAATTCAGGTTTTGCTTTTTGGAACATTGTGGAATTTTTTTTTTTTTTTTAGTATTTTCAATCTGCAGTTGGTTGAATCCACAGATATGGAACTTGTGGATGTGGAAGGCTGAGTGTACCTGTTACTTGACACTTTCCAGATCTGAATACTCATTTTGTATGTAGTTTCCCACTGAGTGGGATTTATATGTCTTGGCTTTGAGCGTTGATCAGTGCTTAGTAAGTATTTTCTGATTTGAATGTTATATTGTGGGGAGGAGTGATGGAAGGGAATTGGTATTTATTGAACACTTAGAGCCAACCACAATGCTAAGTTTACATATATCATTTCATATATTTTTGATGACCATTCTATAAGTATTATTATTCCCATCTGACAAGGAAATCGAGTACTTAATTTGCTTTATTTTACAACCAGTAAGTAGAAAAACCAGAACTGAATGCAGATCTATTTGAGGCCAAGGCCCTTATCTTTCACTGGTAACATCCTGCCTACAACCCCCTTGAAATGAAGCTGTCTGGGAAAAAAGGGGAAAACTATGTAACTAGGGTCTGTGGTTTCTAGAGTATTTGAATCATAAACTCCCACGGTGAGGGTATGCTCTAGTCAGCTTATCTGCGTGCAGACATTTACTACTGCCTAGGACTAAAGCTAAACATTAACCCACTTGAGATCTGCTTTTTCTTTTTGTTTTTCAAACTCCCATGACTCTCAGTGGCCTTGGTCATAGACGCTTTCCATTATTATTCCCTTTTAAACAGCTTCTCGGTATCATGACAGCATGTTTGGAAACACAGTGGCATATTTGTGGTGATTAAACTTCACTAAAATGTCTGGATCCTAGGCTTCCATAGGCCTCTTGGCTCCAGCATTGCCTGGGAGCCCCTATTTATGTCTCCATTTGAGGAATCTCAAGAGAGGGTTTGTGGCTCCTTCTCTCCAGCCTCAGAGGGGAGAAAAATTTCTGGGTCAGCAGTTCCAGAGGGCTTCAAGGGGATCAAAGAGAGAAAAGCAAACACTGAGGAAAAAATGTGCTATTTATTCTTAGAACAAAGTTACATTGGCAGCTTTCTCCTCTCCAGTAATACTTGTTTTCCTGAAAGGATTATACACGTGTTTGCTTCCTTCCATAGGATTTAACCACCACTCAGCTTATGACCTGCAACTTCTATCTCCCATCCCCTCTCAACTATGCTTTCAGTTTTCTCACTGGCTGGGCAAAATTTAAAAAGATTAAAATCAACCATGAGAGAAAGTAGGTTAATACAGCTGTTACAAATGCCCATGTCAGCAATCCAAGTCAGCAGCTTAAATTAACTCAGCCATGTGAGTGGTGTCCCTGTGCCATAGATACGGGGATCCAGAGATTTTAGGCCTCCATCCCCAGGGAAGCAATGAAGAGGCTTAGGCTAAGTGAGGAGGCCTGCTAAGTGGAGGTGTCTTTCTTTGGGAGAGCAATTTCATTCATGTTTTCTTCATGGACATTTCTGCTTTTAATTAATTGAACAAATTCATTGAGTGTTATGTGGCATGATAATTTATTGAGAAATTTTTTCGTGTCTTCTTCTCTTTGTTGTCAGTGCTCTTCTCTCCTCTGCCTCAAGAAGGTAGGAAGATCCTTGTCTTTGGGGGCTTTTTTGTTGCTGGTTGCAAACAGACTTTCTAGTAGAAGAAGAAGCCCATGTTTTTTGGTTTTGCTTTGGTCACCTATGCTGATTGAGGGGAATTGCGCTGGGGCTGGAGTGGGAGCTTTGGGTTTCTGAGGGTACACATCCTGACTGGAGGCTAAGGAAGTCCCTGTAAAGAAAGAACAAGATTACAGAGGGTGTTCATCAAGTATGAATGCCTGGACCCTGCTTTCCCACAGCACTCACAACAAGGGCTGCTGAAGGGCAGGAGGGGAGAGGGGTAGAGTAGAAACAACCAAACATTAGAGGCTGTGGCCTTGAGAACCCCTGTGAAAATAATCTTAAGTCCCAGGCCTCAGAAGTACCTGTCTCCTAGTTCCATGCAGGCTTGGAAAATAAGCCTGGATGTGGTAATCAGTATAGACAGAAGAGGCCCCTCTTTGCATGTTCTGTATGGTACAAGTCACCAGGGACCTACCCCTGACGCTGGGAAGTACCTAATAATGACTGAGATTAAATTTCCCTATGGAGGGAGTAAAGCGCTCAGGGAAAATTAAATTCTATTTAGAGAAATAAGAGAAGTGTGATAGTTCTTGCATCCTAATCATGTAGTAGCACCTACTAGGTGCTAGGCACTGTGAAAACTCTGGAGACAAAGAGATGAACAAGCACCTGTTGCCCTCACGGGTGAGGAAACACATTGCAGAGTTCACAATGAAGACATGTCACAGATGCCAGGGAATCAGGAGGAAGCACTGCCTCTATTTGGAGGCAAGGAAGTGTTTCCAGAATTGCTCATCTTTATTCTTAAAAGATGAGCTGGAATTCCTCGGTGGAGGATGGGGGTGGAGTTGAGAACATTCTGTACAAAGGTACAGAAGTGTGAAATAGCATGACATGTTTGGGAGACGGTAAAGAGGTTGATACAGCTGAAGCATGATAGACTGTTATAGAATGGGTGGAGGCTGACCCTGAAGGGCTTTGAATCCCATGCTAAGAAGTCTAGACTCTATCCTGTAAGAGGTGGGCAACCCCCAAACGATGATAGTAATGTGAATATGTGCATTTATTATGAATCAAAGCCAGTTAAGGAAGGTCACAAAGGAGGAATGATCACAAAGGTAGGAAGGACTCTAGGAGATGGGAACGTGCAGAAGTGAAGGGAGAAGAGTTTGTGAAGAAGAAAGTAGCCAACGGTGGACAATACTGCAGAGAGGTACCAACACAAGCTCAGGGACAGCCACTGGATTTTGAAATTTGGAGGCTATTTTTGTCTCGAATGAGGGCAATTTCAGTGGTGTGTTGGGGGTCAGAAACCATACTACAGTGAGTTGACAATTGAATGGAGGTTGAGAAAGTGATAATAAATACACCCATGTGTTTGAGAAATTTGGAAAAGAAATAAAGATATGGAAAAATACCTATAAATGGGTGATTTATTTATGTATTTCAAATGATGAGGAGGGCTTAAGCATCTTCAAGATTTAAGGGAAGGAGGGAATGGGAAGATCAGAGATGAGGGAAGAGAAATGAGAGCAAGGGAAGAAGTCTGGCAAGCAGAGGCTTGAAGCACAGAGAAGAACCCCCTGACTGACCAAACCTCCCAAGTGCCCAAGGGGTTGAGGTCATACATCTGTGTGGAAGCTGTTACTCTGCACATCTCAGTACAACTAAACTCTATGCTTCTGAGAAGTATAGTAAACCATTTAAACATAAATCAAATGGGTCATATTTTAAATGCATTAATCAAACTTGCTAATTTAAAGGATTCCTAGTATGGACCTTCTGTTGAAACAAATGAATCAGCTTTTCATTTATTATCTCTTCTTCTGTTAGGGACCATAATCTTAGACTCTTTGTTCACATCCAAAGTAGTTGTTCACATCAACTCCATTAGCTGTGTCCAGACACAGGAGGCTGACTGGTTGCTGGATACTGGCATCAGTTTAAGAATGGAAATCACTCCAATTTGGGCACTGGGGTAATGAACAGAGTGTCATCCATTTGGTTTGATTAGATCTAGCACACCCGTGCATAAGGACACCATGTTCCAGAACTTGCTACTATGAAATTTATGAATCAGAGAGCTGATTAAATGAATGTACTGTAGGGTTTTAAGAAGTTCAGGGTTACCTCAACCATCTGCTCTGGTTAGTGCACAGTCTTCAAAGAAATGTATAGTTTGGTATGTTTTGTCATTTGTCCTGTGTTTGCCTATTTATCTTTCAGACCAAATCACTCTACTAATTTCTCAAGCTCACACCTTTCACAGTTACAGGAGACAAGTCTTTGAGGAATTTGGAAGAGTTGTAGGCAGTCTCGTAAAGGAGTACTGAATAAGGCTCAGAGTTTAGTTCAGTTATGCTGTTAGATTGAGCTACTGTAACACAAACTTTATACTTTATTTTGAGCTCTACTGTTTTTTATTCCTCTAAAAATGACTTTTAGTAGTTTGCTACATATGAAGTGTACTTTTTAATAGGTTGTGGGACTAAAGTTACTTATAGCAGAATGTCTTAATTTTATAATGAGTCAATGGTATTTTCAATATAAAAAAGACATTTATATTATAGACAATTGTTTAGGGTCATATAAGTTGTGGATAGAAACATAACTTGCTTTTTCTTAAAGCACAACTATTAGCAACTTTACTAGCCATGTTTCATGATTCCATTGTCTCATTTCTTATAATTAAAACCTCTCAGTTTTACAGCGACTTCCTGTAGGTTAGAAAGAGAGTGTTTTGTATGAATGATTTAGTAAAGTTATACTCAGACTTATTTAACCTTGTTAACCAAGATGAAAAAAGTAAAGGAGGTTTCAGCAAAAGGATGAGAATCTCCCTATGGAAAACAGAGGGAATAAAAGAAGCAAAATTTGCACTCAGCTATGTTTATGGTTTAACTGGTGAATATGTTTTGATTCAAAACCTATCATTATTTCTGCCTGGCAAACTGGTTCATCTGTACCATTTTTCTAGATTCCACATATATGTATTAATATATGATATTTGTTTTTCTCTGACTTACTTCACTCTAGGATTGACATATATACACTAATATATATAAAATAGATAACTAATGAGAACCTGCTGGATAGCACAGGGGACTCTACTTCACTTTGCTGTACAGTAGAAACCAACACAACATCACAAAACAACTTTACCTCAATTAAAAAAAAAAACCTATCACTAATCACACGTAATGTTGTATTGGGCAGGAAACTGGCGAGAGAAATATTTTGATTTCTACTCTGTTGCCTCAAGCAAGGTAAAGTGGTTGAGCCAAAAGGATTTAGATTTCTACTCTTGTGACTGGGCCCATGAGGAATTAATTCAATGAGAGATAAGCTTCCACTTCGCAATAGAATAAAGACATGCTTAGTTGATGCTTTTTCCTCATTATTTCATCCCTTTTGGACACATAACATTTTAAGAAAGGTGGGGGAGGTGATTAGAACACTGGGGGGCCAGTTGGGGGGGTGCTCAGCTGTGTGGCTCAAGTTCCCTGTGCTTTCTGGTTTTATTAAAAATTTTTTTGACTAGTGTGTCCAGCACCCCCTTATATTCCTCTGTACAGGAAAAACTTCGCTTTTTGAAAAGGAAGAGAAGGTCTGGGAACGTTAATTTTATTATCTACCTCTGGAAACTAAGGAGAGCATAACCGTCAATCCTGATTTATTTGGTGATTAAAGGCATCCATTAGACCTTGTAAAAAGTTGGTGAAAGGTCTGGCTGTAAATGTATGGTGCTGCATTCTTCAACCTTTGGTGTCTAGGAGGTGTTAGTAGCTAATACTATCTTACGACTAGTGTCATTTCAGCAGGTAATTGTGAAGTGAATGAATTTAAATGCCACGTGGTTAATGAAAGGAAGGAAGAAACAAAGAAGCAAAGAGAGAGAGAAATTGTCCTGCTTCCCCTAATATTTTAAACGATATTTTCAGGCTCACTTTTGTTAAGATGAATAAATATGAAATGACTGTAAGATAGAACATTTTAAAAAAAACTCAGCCTCCTGATTTTCCTAAAGTGACATCATTAATGGTGACACGTTGATGTCTCTGTCTGCGCATCCATTAGCCTCTCATCAGGCCATGAGGCAATTTCCTTTGTCTTTCATTATTTGGTTTACATGAGTGCCTTGCTCTGAGCTCCTAGAGATCATTTACTACTTCTGGAATCCATAAGTGCTTGATGTTTGAATTGCTTCTTGTAAATAGCAGTGCTATAAGAGAAGGGACAAGAATTCTGGTTTCAATCATTTGTACTTTCTTGGGACAGAACCAGATTTCCTACTCTTGACCATGTGATGATGACATTATCCGCTCAAGGCTGAGATAAATCCAGGGATTTTTGTTAGTTTGGTATTATCTTAACATGCTTTGGTCAAGAGAGAGATTTTGATATTTTCCTTTTCCTGATGACTTTTGGCGATCATCCATTACTAAACTGAGCGCCTTACTTACTTTGCAAACTCCTCATCTGTTAGGACCTAGGCTTTGTCTCTGCATTTCCTACGGAAGTGGTTCTTAATCCTGACTGTACATTTTAATTATCTGCAGAGGTTAAAAAAAATGGGCTCCACACCTAGAGATTATGATTCAATTGATCTGGTCTAGAGCCCAGCTTGTAATTTCAAAATATTCCCCAGGTTAGGATTGAGTGTAACATGCAGCAAGGTCACCTACAACGTCTAGGACAATTCCTTGTGAAGGGCAGGTGGTCTCCAGGAAATGGCAGTTAAACTGAACTGCATTGATAAACAGGTTACACAGGGCCATAAGATTTTGGGTGAGGACATATCTGGACATATTCCGCTGCAGGAATTGTGTAGTACCTTAAGTGGCTCATAATTTTGGGGTAAAACCACAGGGGTCTGAAGGTCTTACCTTGGTTGAGTTGGTAGATCAGTTTTGTTTTGTTGTCCTCCTTTTGGGTGCTGTGCCTTAGTTTCGTCATCTGTAAAATGGAAATAACCAAAGTTTGGGGTCATATTTTTGTTTGAGGCAAAAACCAGTACCAGTAAAAATTCGCCGCAATGAGCTTTGTGTAAAATCATCAAATTGTTGTCATGCAAACACAAATGGGAGTTTAGGAAGTGGAAGCAGCAGAAATGTGTCTGGGGTACTTGTCAAAGTTGATCGATAGGGTTCAGCAATGATGTGGACTTAGGGATTCTCCTACCAAATCCCAGCATCATGACATTAGTGCTGCTGAAGAAATGCCACTGAGGGTTAAAACTACCACTTCTCTTTTGTGTTAAATGAAGGGGCTCTGGGGACTAGACCTCTTCCATTAGTCAGAGGTCCTGCTGCTGGCCAGGACACCAGTGTGCAGGACGGTGGAGCCCTGCTCTTACCACCAGCGCCGTGGGAGCCCTGCACACTCTGCAGGGAGGCCCAAGCCTGCTGACACATCAGCAAGAATGCTTACACTGAGAGCTTAGTTCACAGCCCTGGGCCTGGACCCAGGCATGAAGTAGTTACTTCAGATCCTGGTTTCCTGGGATGAACACTCTTCCACTTCTAATTCCCCACCCCTGCCTATAACTGGAGCTGAGGCTGTTCCTGTGCACACAGACTCCCTCCTGCCTCTGTTTCTGCCTGGCTTATCCTGTGGATCTCAATCCCAGATTGTGTTCCTATCCACTTCAGCCGTAAGGCCAGCCAGCTCTCCCATAGCCAGGGGAAACTTCACAAGATAGCCCCTGAGCATCTGCCACGGTCTAGCAGAGGGACTTAATGCTCCTCCTTACATCTGATCTAAAGTCTGAAATGCTATGTAATGCTATGCTTTAGTTATATCCCCCTAGAGATGGAAAATAGAGGATTCCCTCTTTTATGATAGTTGTGGTATTAGTGAAGTACTGGCCCCTCTCATTTTGGGATAAATCTCCCCCCTACATTTGGTTTCTCGTAATAGTCTATGGTTTACCTCTTGTCATCTCATCTCAGGCTATGGAGGATCAAAGCACACATAGTGTCTTATTAAAAGGGCAATCAAGGACAACTTATTTTACAGGTGGGAAAATGGGTCACAGAGAGTTTTGATGATGTATAACTGTAATAAGTGAATGGGACCTGAAATGAGGACTCTCCTTTCTATCAAAGTGGCAGGGTGGCGGCAAAACGGTGGTGGTAAATGCAGACAGTGGTGGTAGCAAAGTGTACCACTTGAGAAACTTGGATTGCAGGGACAAACAGATTTTCACTTCATGACATCTCAGTTTTCTCATTTATAAAAAATGAAAACAAGAGTACTTAACATGTCAGGATGCTGTGAGGGTTAAGAGAAATATACATGAAAAGGACTGGTGCCGGGTTTGGCTCTTATAAGTAAGTAAGGCAGTAAATGCACACACATGCAACCATGAAGTGGGTAGCTTTGAAGAGTTCCTGTCCAAGGCTTAAATAGTCCACAGGTCCCCTTAGATAGCTTCTGGGAGCACTGGTTTCTATAGGACCCTGGAGCAGTCACTCCAAAGCCCTTCCCTCAGGTTGATGTCTCTGGAGAATGACCCCAAAGACCCCCAAGAGGGCTCTCTGGCCACTTATGCCCAGTTGCAGAACCAGAAGCAGAGGCTGTCCTAGATGGCAGCTCTCATCCTGTTATATCTGTGATTCCTGAAACCAGTTGGACAGCAGAGGTTCAACAGTATCTTCTTCATTATAATGAAATGAGGTTATCCTAAGCAGAGCATTTAGCCCAATGCCTGGTGTGTACTAGGCATTCAACAAATGTTAGTAGTTATTAATAGTAGTAGTTTTAAACCCAAAGCTAGGTTCATGGGTCAGAGTGCTTCCAAATTTCAGACTCCTTCCTCTAGATTAGGAAGCAAGTGAATATGTTCTGGGTTAGGGCCAATCCATGGAAAGTCTATGCCACCGACTGTTATTTATTCATTCATGTATTTATTTATATACTTAGTACACATTTACCGAGCATCACTTATGTGTGTTGCCCTTGCTCAGCACACAATTCTCTGATCTCTGGTGTTTATGCATGACAGTTGCACCAGGCTGGTACGAATAGTGTTACACCAGGAAAACCCACTTCTCAATATCACTTTTCCATCTGCCTTCTGATAAAGCTAGAGAGTTAGGAGGAGCTCTGATCATGGCACCTTGTGGGTGAAATCTGGAGTTGGTCATGAGTGCATTTTACATATAAGAAAACTGAGGCCTGAGAGGGGAGTACTTGCCCCAAGTTCAGACAGTACTTTAGTGGGCATCTGAGGCTAGAATCTGGTTCTAATTAGTTTAGGAAAAAAGGGCCCTTTCCAGCAGACCACTTGCCTCTGTATGAGAGGGAGATAACTAGTCTTTACATTTTCACTTACACATAGGTGTTCTTTTTCTTTCTGAAGAGGTGCATTTTAAGGTTAAATGAAATAGCATTTGAATAAGCCTAGAACAGTGGTTCTTAACTGTAATTGCATTAGATCATCTGAACATCATTTTGAGAATACTGATTTTGGAGCCCTACCCCAGACCAATTAAATATGCATTTGTGGGACCAGGGGGCTCATATTGGTTTTTTTTTTTTTTTTTTCCTTTTTTGCGGTACGCGGGCCTCTCACTGTTGTGGCCTCTCCCATTGCGGAGCACAGGCTCCGGACGCGCAGGCTCAGCGGCCATGGTTCACGGGCCCAGCTGCTCCGCAGCACGTGGGATCTTCCCAGACCAAGGCACGAACCCGTGTCCGCTGCATCGGCAGGCGGACTCTCAACCACTGTGCCACCAGGGAAGCCCACTCATATTGGTTTTTAAAGCTCTCCACGTGTTTCTAAAGTATGGTCAGGGCTCCACAGTCTAATATCCAGTCATTCTAATACACAGTCAGTGGTCCAGAGATCAGTGCTTCCAAAACTCTAATGCACATTTGAATTATCTGGGGATCTTGTTAAAATTCAGATTCTGATTCAGTAGGTTAAGTGGGGCTGGAAAGTTCCCACTTCTATCAAGCTCCAAGTTCATGTTAATACTGCCAGTCCTGGGCTTCCCTGGTGGCACAGTGGTTGGGAGTCTGCCTGCTGATGCAGGGGACACGGGTCCGGGAACATCCCACATGCCGCGGAGCGGCTGGGCCCATGAGCCATGGCCGCTGAGCCTGCGCTTCCGGAGCCTGTGCTCCGCAACGGGAGAGGCCACAACAGTGAGAGGCCCGCATACTGCAAAAAAAAAAAAAAAAAAAAATACTGCCAGTCCCCAGACCACACTTGGAATAGTATCTCCAGAAGATGCTCTGGATTCTGGTTATCCACTGGTCACTCACTAGGTACTCCAGCCAGAGGCCTGGAAATTACCTCTTTCCTTCATCCACTCATCTGCACCCTACCAGCTCTTGGTCACTATTTCTTGTCAACTCCACCCCACTGTTCTCTGCAGCTCCTATCCTTTCTTGGTAGACTGGTCAACATTCTCTTCCATGTTCACCCACCATCACTCCCCATCCTGGCTGTGTTCCCTGCTAGACCACCTCCTGATGGGGCTTTCCCATTCCTCCTTGGCTCTGTGCATGCCGTTTTTACTCTGTGGAAACCTCTTCCAGTCCTTGACCTATCCCTTAAGAGACCACAGAATCCCTGGACCTCTTCTCTGCCTGCACTAGTTACATATGACGATTGTCTAGGAGCAACATGCCCTATTGGTTCTTTTCTAAGTTCCCAGAGCCCAGCTCAGCACCTATCAGGCTCTTAAATAAAGTAGGTGTTCAATTTAAGAAAGAAAACCCCAACTCTGAATGAGTAAGGCCAAAGACCTCAGCTGCTCTCCTTCGGATCAAAATGAACATTCCTTCGAAATTATGTTTTAGGTTTTAAATTCTCCAGTTGGAGAAAAAAAAGTCGATCAAATTCAACAAAGTAAGTAGTATTTCCTGTAGCTTAATAAAGGCAGGCTCAGGGACTTCCCGGCGGTCCAGTGGTTAAGACTCCAAGCTTCCACTGCAGGGGGCACTGGTTTCCATCCCTCCTGGGAGGAACTAAGATACCGCATGCTCTGCAGCACGGCCAAAACAAAACAAAAACCAAAAAAACAAACAACAAAAAAAGGGCTCGGAGCAGGTGATGGGACAGGAAGGAGAGGATGGATGCTGGAAGCAGCTTGGAGGTCTGCTTTCAAATGTGGGCTCGTCCCCGCAGCGGAAAAGGCAAGAGCCCGCGGACAGCCGATGGAGAAACTTCCATAGAAGTGCGCGGGTCAGGCTGGAGTTCCGGAGCTAGAACTAACTTGACGCGGAGGGAGGCGCCGCTTGCGGCAGCCATTGAAGTTTCGTGTCTTTCCAGAGCCCACACAGGCCACTGGCTTGGGGAGGCGGGAGGGGGCAGGGAGGGCAGGTCCGGAGCGGAGTGGGTGGAGTGGAGGGGGAAGACCGAAGGAAATGAGACAAGCTTTTCCTCCCACTGACTCGTGCTTCTCCAGCGTCTACGGGGCTCACTACCGCTGCCCGTGAGCGCCCAGGCCGAGACCCAGCGCCCCGCGCCCGCCTCAGCGTGTCTCCCGTGGGATTTCTTTCCGAGGCGCCAGTGCCGGTCCAAAGCCTGGCCACAGCTTTGTTGCGTGCTCGCCTTAGTGATCGGCTCCTGGTCCCAGAGCAAGGACCCCGGAAGTGCGCGTCGGTGGCTCTGGCGAAGGTAAGCGGCGCCGGTGAGAGCGCTAAGGGCGTAGGCGCTCCTGGCATCCCCAGCGGGCCCTGGTCTGCCCGGAACACCCCTTCTTCGGAAACACCCAGAGCACTTCTGACCTGAAGTCTCTGCTTTGTTCCTGACCCCCTGCCAGGTGTTGTAGCCTGGGTCCCCCAGGGAACTTTGCTTCCCAGCGCTTGTTTTTACTCTCTCTCTTCCTCTTACTTTCCTGTTGCTTCCCCCGCCCCCTCGCCCCCCCCCGCCCCCGGCTCCTTTTTCTGGACCCAACAACTCTGCTCCTTGCTAATGCAGCCTGGCTTCCGAGAGCGAGTTCTTCCCTAATCTCAGCGCCTCTCTCCTCCTCAGCCCCTGGGACCAGGGGCTGAGCGTGCGGGCCCGCGACAGTGACTGGCTTTGACCCCGGGCCTGCCGGAGGCGGATCTGTCCGAAATTACCATGGCTCTCTTCAATCTCATTCACCTTTCGAGGCACTCAGCTGGCCGCGTGCTTTTGGCGACCCCCGGGACCCCGAAATCAAAGCGGATTGGGGAGTGACAAAGTCGTTGGCGCCCCTTAAATCCTCAGGGGGACGCTCTGCTCGTGGAGAGGGACGCGGTCAGCTTCTTGCAGCTCTGACTGGGCTTCCCAAGGATTGGGGTGTGGGGGTGGGTAGGAGCGCTGGATAGGGGACTCGCGTGACGGTAATGAGGCTGGCTTGGAAGGATAGGCGAGGAAACTTCGTGCTAGCTTGCCATTTTGCTCTTATTAACTGCCTGAGTGCTCACATTAAGGCTCTGAGTAGGGACTCCTATCCCTACTTTACTCTGTGCCCCTCTGAGTAGGGGCAAAATGAGGCGCACAGAGGTTAAATAACGCTACCAGGGTCACATACCTGGGAAGGGGCCCAGCCAGGATTTGTGAATCAGCTGGTTTGTACCGTACAACCCACACCCAGCCCTACAGAGAGTTCCTCTATGCAGTCTGAGCAGAATCCCAACACCTACCGCTGGGTCATACCATGAGGAGCCAGGCTTTTTCCATTTTGAGCAAATACGTCTTGGTTCTATTCAAATCCAAATGATTTATTTAGTACCTACTATCCTCACAATTCAGTGACAAGCTCTGAAGTTTCACCTTGGAGCCTTACTCTTTCATCCTCTACCCATCATCCAGTCTGTCAGCAAATATGTAATTCTTCCCCAGAAGCCTGGCTTGAGTCTTTCTCCCCAAAAGGCTATTAGGCTTGTTGGCTAACCCAGACCCTGGAGTGGGACCTCCAGCATTTGAATCCTGGATGAGGACTTTCTGTAGTTTTCTGTGGCTGGATTTCCTCATCTGTAAAGTAGGGATGGGAGAAGTGGCTCTTAACTGGGGTTTTGATTTTGCCTCCCAAATGACATCTGGCAATGTCTGGAAACATTTTTGACTGTTAACATGTCAACATGTTAAGTGTTGCCCCTACCCCCCAACAGAAGGGATGGGAATCTGCACATGTGAACATGTTTTACAAGCACCAGAGGTAGATCCTGTGCATATTAATGTTTGAGAATCACTGTCTTACAGAATAAAATCTAACCACAGACATTGGCCTACATGCCTGTTCACACTGGCCTCAACTTACCTTCCCAGCCTCACCTTATGACACTTCCTGTATGCACTTTCCATTCCACCCAACTCACTATTCTTCTGGTATTCTAGGTGTTGACTTTTTGAAATGCCCTTCTTCCTCCATGGCTGACAAATTGCTTATTATTCTTTGAGACTAGAGCTCAAGTCCCCTGCTGGATGAAGCATTATTCAGTTCCTGCAGATGGTTCGGTTCTGTCCCTCCCTGCTACCCTAGCACCAGCCATCCTCCCCCATTTTTTCTTTCAGTGTATCTTTCTTACAGTGTTTACTGTTCTGTATAGGGATCTCTTGTTCATCCCCTGACTTGTTTCTTTGTACCTGGACCTAGCACAGTGCTGTCCTCATGCTGGTGGTTAAGCTTGCTGACTTTGGAGTCAGTCTGCCTGCATTCAAATCCTAGTTCTGCCACTTAACTCTGTGACCTTGAGCACATTGACTCAGTCTCTCAAAGCCTTATTAACAAAACAGGAAGAAATAGTCTGCCTTCTCTGCAGAGAAGTGTGATTAACTAATAGGATAATGATTGTTCATCTTAGTACTGAGTGGCTACTCTGTGCCAAGACATGGCTCAATTTTAGCATTTTATATTTTTAGTCATTTAACTTTTATGAGGACCTTATTAAGTTAGTACTGGTATTACCCTATTTTCCAGGCAAAGAAATGGAGGCACAGAGAGACTAAGCAGTTTGCCCAAAGTCACACAGCTAATGAGTGGTAAGCCAGTATTCACACAGACATCTGAACTGCAAAACACACACTCTTCACACTATGCAGGTAAAGGGCTTAAACCAGTGCCCCACATAAAGTAAGTGCTCCATAAATATGAGCTGGAGTTTGTTGTGTACATTGATAAAAGCCAAAGTCCCTTGGGTTTTTCAACTGCATCACACTTGTGATCTAAGACTGTGCCATTATTTTTACAATCCTGTTCCTTCCCTCTCCTTCTTGCCCCTAACCCAGTCGCAGAGGGACAGGACATTGGGGTCAGTCTCCTGTCACAGTTCTAGGTCAGCACCAATGAACTTGATGCTAAATGGAGCTTTATGTGTGCCAGGTCAGTCAGAATGGCATTAACTCTTTGGGGGTGGGCCTATGGAATCAACACACCTGCTTGAGGTTAGAGGTGCAGACGAGGGGTCAGGAGCTACCTGACTCCAGCTTTGTCCTTTCTAAGCATGTGCCCTTTGCAATGTGCACCTAGCACAGAAATACTGAGTTAAATCAATCAACGAATGTGGGATGGATGGATGAATGGCACCAGGTGGGTCTCTTGCCTTATACTTGATGATGCAGAGTATGTTTTCTCTCCAAGTGTTATATGGCAGGGGTCCCCAACCCCTGGGCCACAGAATGGTACTGGTCCATGGCCTGTTAGGAACAGGCCACATAGCAAGAGGTGAACAGCAGGCGAGCGAGCTAAGCTTTATCTGTATTTACAGCCTCTCCCCATCACTTGCATTACTGCCTGAGCTCCGCCTCATGTCAGATCAACAGTGGCATTAGATTCTCATATGAGTGCAAACCCTACCGTGAACTGCACACGTGAGGGATCTAGGTTGTGCACTTCTTATGAGAATCTAATGCCTGATGATCTGAGGTGGAGCTGAGGTGGTGATGCTAGCACTGGGGAGTGGCTGCAAATACAGATTATCATTAGCAGAGAGGTTTGACTGCACAGAGACCATAATAAATCAGTTGCTTGCAGACTCATATCAAAGCCCTATCACTGAGTGGCAAGTGACAATTAAGCTGCATCTGGTGGCAGGCTTTATAGGGGCAAGTGAGTTGATGTACTTCAATAGTACAACTGCATCTGGTGGCAGGCTTTAAGTCAGAATCCGACACTTATTTTAGTCTGCGTGTGGCTTGCCCATTATTTTATTTACCACTAACATCCACACCTCTTTCCCACACTGCACACTTGTCTCAGTCACAGTTTTGGTAAGTCCACAAGCTAACCCTAGCCAAACGTGGAGACCAAGCACCATGCATTAAAAGACAAGCCTTTGGAGTTTTTCAAAAGAAACAAACGTGAACACAAAGAACAGAAGCGATTATTGAAAGCCACCACTTCATCAAATGTGTCGGCACTGAGAGCATCATTCTTAGTGACTAACTGCATTGCTAAAGCTAAGAAGCCCTTTACTATTGGTGAAAAGTTGATCCTGCCTGCTGCTAAGGACATTTGTTGTGAACTTTTAGGAGAGGCTGCAGTTCAAAAGGTGGCATGTGTTCCTCTTTCGGCCAACACCATAAGTAGACAAATTGATGAAATAGCAGAGGATATTGAGGCACAACTGTTGGAGAGAATTAATGAGTCACCATGGTATGCAATCCAGGTTGACGAGTCTACCGACGTTGACAACAAGGCAACAATTGCTTGGTTTTGTGCGATATATTTTCCAGGAGGATGTGCATGAGAATATGTTATGTGCACTTTTGTTGCCAACCAATACCACAGCTGCAGAACTATTCAAGTCTTTGAATTATTACATATAAGGAAAACTGAATTGGTCCTTTTGTGTTGGTATATGCACAGACAGAGTGGCTGCCACGACTGGAGATCTTTCTTGTTTCACTACTCAGGTCAAAGAAGTTGCCTCTGAATGTGAATCTATGCACTGTGTCATCCATAGAGAAATGCTGGCTAGCCAAAAAATGTCACCTGAACTTAACAACGTTTTGCAGGATGTGATTAAAATTATCAACCACATTAAAGTACATGTCCCCTATGGTCATCTCAATAGATGCAGAAAAAGCTTTTGACAAAATTCAACACCACTTATGATAAAAGCTCTCCAGAAAGTTGGCATAGAGGGAACATACCTCAACATAATAAAGGCCATATATGACAAACCCACAGCAAACATCATTCTCAGTGGTGAAAAACTGAAAGCATTTCCTCTAAGATCAGGAAGAAGACAAGGATGTCCACTCTCGCCACTGTTATTCAACATAGTTTTGGAAGTCCTAGCCACGGCAATCAGAGAAGAAAAAAAAATAAAAGGAATATAAATTGGAAAAGAAGAAGTTAAACTGTCACTGTTTGCAGATGACATGATACTATACATAGAGAATCCTAAAGTTGTCATCAGAAAACTACTAGAGCTTATCAATGAATTTGGTAAAGTTGCAGGATACAAGATTAATGCACAGAATTCTCTTGCATTCCTATACAATAACTACAAAAGATCAGAAAGAGAAATTAAGGAAACAATCCCATTTACCATTGCAACAAAAAGAATAAAATACCTAGGAATAAACCCAGCTAAGGAGGTAAAAGACCAGTACTCAAAAAACTATAAGACACTGATGAAAGAAATCAAAGATGTCACAAACAGATGGAGAGATGTACCATGTTCTTGGATTGGAAGAATCAATATTGTGAAAATGACTATACTACCCAAAGCAATCTACAGATTCAATGCAATCCCTATCAAACTACCACTGACATTTTTAACAGAACTAGAACCAAAAATCTGAAAATTTGTATGGAGACACAAAAGACCCCTAATAGCCAAAGCAATCTTGAGGGAAAAAAACGGAGCTGGAGGAATCAGACTCCCTGACTTCAGATTATACTACAAAGCTACAGTAATCAAGACAATATGGTACTGGCACAAAAACAGAAATATAGATCAATGGAACAGGATAGAAAGCCCAGAGATAAACCCACGCACCTATGGCCAACTAATCTATGACAAAGGAGGCAAGGGTATACAATGGAGAAAAGACATTCTCTCCAATAAGTGGTGCTGGGAAAACTGGACAGCTACATGTAAAAGAATGAAATTAGAACACTCCTTAACACCATACACAAAAATAAACTCAAAATGGATTAAAGACCTAAATGTAAGACCAGACACTATAAAGCTCTTAAGAGGAAAACATAGGAAGAACACTCTTTGACATAAATCACAGCAAGATCTTATTTTACCCACCTCCCAGAGTAATGGAAATAAAAACAAAAATAAACAAATGGCACCTAATGAAACTTAAAATCTTTTGCACAGCAAAGGAAACTATATGCAAGATGAAAAGGTAACCCTCAGAAAATATTTGCAGATGAATCAACGGACAAAGGATTAATCTCCAGAATATATAAACACATCATGCAGCTCAATATTAAAAAAACAAGCAACCCAATCCAAAAATGTGCAGAAGACCTGAATAGACATTTCTCCAAAGAAGACATACAGATGGCCTAGAGGCACATGAAAAGCTGCTCAACATCACTAATTATTAGAGAAATGCAAATCAAAACTACAATGAGGTATCACCTCATGCCAGTTAGAATAGGCATCATCAGAAAATCTACAACCAACAAATGCTGGAGAGGGTATGATGAAAAGGGAACCCTCTTGCACTGTTGGTGGGAATGTAAATTGATCCAGCCACTATGGAGAACAGTATGGAGGTTCCTTAAAAAACTACAAATAGAACTACCATATGACCCAGCAATCCCACTACTGGGCATATACCCTAAGAAAACCATAATTCAAAAAGACACATGCACCCCAATGTTCATTGCAGCACTATTTACAATAGCCAGGTCATGGAAGCAACCTAAATGCCCATTGAGAGATGAATGGATAAAGAAAATGTGGTATATACATATGATGGAATATCACTCAGCCGTAAAAAGGAACAAAACTGGGTCATTTGTAGAGATGTGGATGGACCTAGAGACTGTCCCACAGAGCGAGGTAAGTCAGAAAGAGAAAAACAAATGTCGTGTATTAATGCATATATGTGGAATCCAGAAAAATGGTACAGATGAATCGGTTTGCAAGGCAGAAACAGTGACACAGATATAGAGAACAAACGCATGGACATAAAGGGGGGAAGTGGGTTGGTGGGGGGTGGGATGAATTGGGATACTGGGATTGACATATATACACTAATATGTATAAAATATATAACTAATAAGAACCTGCTGTATAAAAAAATAAAATAAAAATTAAAAAAAAATTAGACCTCATTCTCAAAATAAATAAATAAGTAAAGTACATGCTCTTAACTCATGTCTGTTCATGCAGCTTTGTGAGGAGATGGACGCAGAGCGCACACGTCTTCTCTTATACACAGAAGTCAGATGGCTTTCTAAAGGTAGATCACTGGCCAGAGTTTTTGAGTTATAAGAGCTGCTCCAGAGATTTCTTTTAGAAAAAGAGTCACCACTGACAGCACATTTCAGTGACACAGAATGGGTTGCAAAACTTGCTTACCTGTGTGACATATTCAACCTCCTCAATGAACTCAATCTGTCACTTCAAGGGAGGACGACAGCTGTGTTCAAGTCGGCAGATAAAGTGGCTGCATTCAAAGCCAAACTGGAATTATGGGGGCGATGAGTGAACACTGGGATGTTTAACATATTTCAAACATTAGCAGAGATTTTGAAAGAGGCTGAGCCAGGGCCTTCTTTCTCCCAGCTGGTGCATGATCACCTATCTCATCTTTCAAAAGAGTTTGAGCATTACTTCCCAATCACAAAAGACCCCTGACCTAGGAAGGAATGGATCTGTGACCCATTTGTGAATAAACCAGGTGAATCAGCTTTGTCCGTGCTAGAAGAGGAGCAACTTCTTGAGATCGCAAATGACAGTGACCTTAAAAGTATGTTTGAGGCAACTTCAAATCTCCATACGTTCTGGGTTAAAGTCAAGGCAGAATATCCTGAGTTTGCCACAAAAGCACTGAAAAACCTGCTTTCATTTCCAACATCCTATCCTTGTGAAGCAGGCTTTTATGTAGTGATAGAAACCAAGACAAGATTACGGAGTAGACTGGACATAAGCAACACACTTTGGGTGTCACTGTCTCCCATCACCCCCAGATGGAACCATCTAGTTGCAGGAAAACAACTTCAGGGCTCCACTGATTCTGCATTATGGTGAGTTGTATAATTATTTCATTATATATTAAAATGTAATAATAATAGAAAAAAAGTGCACAATAAATGTAATGCACTTGAATCATCCAGAAACTGGTCATCCCCCTTCCCCAGTCTGTGGAAGAATTGTCTTCCACGAAACCAGTCCCTGGTGCCAAAAATTTGGGGACTGCTGTTATATATTAAAGGTAAAACTTGTTAAGAGAATTTAATGACTCATATGGAGTTTTCGGGAACCAGGTTTGGAACCTGTCACTGACCCCCTATCTGAGTTATGCATGACACTGGATACTAGGTTACAGGTGATCACTTCACTAACTTGAAATCTTTTTCCCTGAATGCAGCCCTGCCTTTGAAAGCCGAACCCCTTCCTTGCTGGTCCATTGGCCACTTGCTGTATAGGCCAGACTACCTTGCACAAACACCTGCACATTTGTGTACTCTGGCTTCTTCCACAGCTGACTCACACAGTTGTAATCCCCCTGAGTTTGCTTGTTTTGGCAAGTTGTCTCCCAAATTTTAGTGGAATGAGGTTAGCTGGGTGTGCAAGACCTTGAGGTTTTGTTGGGGGGGGGGTCACAGAAATACTCTAGTAAGTCTGCTTTTGAGGATGGAGCAGAGTGAGAACTTCCCTGTCCATCAACACATCAGAGACCACTCAGATCCCCTGTCGCACTGCCTTCCCCCTTCAGATACCAGACTCTTACTGCCTCTGGCATTATCCTCTCTCCTGGGTCACCAGATGGCTGATCTGAGAAACAGATTCTCCTAGGGTATTAATGACTGGAGTAAAAGTCTGACTCAAGATTTTGGGGGCATCACTTGCATTTTCACTGAGGTATTTAAAGCCTGATCCAGAAGATAAACTAGCCCAGGAGAGGAATGTCAGACCCGGCACTAGCTTTTTAGGCCTCTGATGTCATGGTTTGGCTGCCTCTTAACTGACCAGCAGGCAGATTCCTAATGAAGCTGGTTCTGCTTGTGTGTCTGGTTCTAAGGAGAGACATCTCACCCTATTCAGGTCTTTAGCTGTGTTCTGTGAAATGTACCTCGATTATTTGACTCTATGTGAAATCCTGTTTGGTTCTGAAAGGGTCATTTAATCTAGATTAGACTAGACTAGACTGGTGATGGTATCTTGAGGAATTAGGGTGAGTTTGGAATACACGTGGTGTAAGTAGCTCTGTGCTGGGCGCCAGAGAGACAAACACGAGGAAGATAATACCCTGGCTGATGAACTGTACGGATGGCTCCTCCCGATTCTGGGCTTTTGAACATTATCTTTAGAGCAGCCAAAAGTCTGTATGAATTGGTAAGTAATTGCTAAGTTTCTCTGGACTTAGAGAGGGAGGAAGAAAGCAGGGGCAGAGAGACAGAGACAGAGACAGAGACAGACAGTGAGAGTGTACTTGATCATTTGGGTCTGTTTTACATAAAATCCAGCATGTGACCTAGCAGATCAACTGTCATGACTGATACATTTCCTGGGAATCACGTTCACAGTTGCAGTCCTTTTCTTTGATCCCAAAGTCTTTTGCCAAAGCTCACCACAGGTGATAGGTACATATGCTTGTTGACTGGACAATTTATATAGGTGATTCTATAGGTCATTCCCAGACTTCAGTAATTTATTTACCACTTAGTGACCCCCATGTCATGTAGGAAACACTTAGTAAGTGATAAACAAGTGAATGAATGCCCTAGCATGAAAGTCACATCTTGACCCTCAAGATGCTCATGGCCTGAATGGGGAGATAGACAAGAAAACCAGCACAAAACAGAGGAGTAGTTCTGTGACAGAGAAGATACAGATGCAGAGGAAGACTCAATCCAGTCAGGGGTCAGGGAATAGAGGCAGTGAGAAGGGAGGTCTCTTTTGAGGAACATCCTTCCTCCACAGAAAGTGGTCCCATAGGTGGTTTCCAGTGGCCAGTTACAATAGGAGCACCTGGGGTGGGTGCCAGAACCCATGGTAAGGGTTTTGTATGCCTTTATTGCATTGATCCTCACAACCATCCTCTGAGGTCAGTATCAGAGGAGGAATCAGGATCCCACCCTCAGCTAAAAGACAGACCTGGGATCAGATCCAGGCCACCAGACTCTAAGCCCTTCACCATTGCTTCAGACAGTGTCGGGATGGTCATATTATCATCAGAGACACTTTTAGAAAATCTAGCTTTCACAAAGGAAAGTACAGGTGTGTGGGTTGCTGTGGTCCAGGTGGGAGTGGTCTTTTCCTCCATGTTTTTCCTCTTTCCCTCTCCTCTGCCTGATGTCTGAGGTCTTGCCTTGTCAGAACTTAGAAGCAGTTAGAAGCTGTCTGCTCTGGGGGTCAGCAACTCTCTCTTCCTCCTCTTGCTCCCTCTTTGATCTCCGAGACAGCTTGTACCTTGTCCTCCAAGGTGAGAGGAGGCAGAAATACTGCTCAGCAGAGAAGTAACCATAAGCTTTTGAAGGAAAGAAGTCTTTTTTACAAAAAAACCTGCCGTAATCTAAGCCTTTTCCCTTTGCCCTGTGCCCTCCTGCCTGTGTCACTCAGATGGTCAGTAGCCGGAGGGAACTGACTTCAGGGGGTCTTGTTTCTACACAGGGACCCCCCCTTCAGAAGAGCTGCCCAAACCTGTCTTACCCTAAGGACCTACACAAATATGGCTGACTTGTCCTTTTACTCACTTATCTTGGCAAGATAGGCCACAGCAGCCCACGAGAAGGGGCTGGAAGGGCCTCTTATTGGGAGACACATACAATACTTTACTGAAGCGCCTATCCTGTGTTCCACTTGGCTGAACAACCTCTGACATTAGTTTCCTTCCTCGCTGGAGTGAACTTTGAGGACCTCGTGAAAATCAGAAAACAATGACTTGGACATATTAGAGTCTGGAAAAGATACACATGAAAGTGAAGATGGTGCCTGTAGATGGCATTGTGTGTTCACAGAGATAGCTTGGTGGCCTTGGTTTGTCTCTTTAGCTCAAGCTGTTAGTGTTTACCGACTGCCTTGTGTGCCAGGCATAGTTCTAGGCCCTGGAAACACAGAGATGAACAAGTACTCTTCCTGCCCAAGAATCTCTGAAATCCAGTGTGCAGACAGGGGAATCAAAGATAGTAATGAGACATTTTGCTATCCATCTCTCTCATTAAAGTGAGTTCTCTGAAAGCAAGACATGTCTTATTGATTCCTAAATCACTGGAGTCCACCATGAATTCTTACATATTGTAGACATTCAATCAATGACTGTTGCATCACTCTAAAATTCAGCACTAGAGGCAAGACAGAGTGCTTTGTGTGTCCAGAGGAGGCACAGCTAAACTCAGCTTAGACAGCAGGTGGGTCCAAGAGCATCTAGGAGGCTGAGATGGAGGCATCTAGGCTGATGAGAAGAGAATCACAGGCAGAGGGGCCAGCGAGAAATACAGCATGGCCAGGTGAGCAGGCAAGGTGTGCTCCAGGAAGGGAAGAGAGGTAGGCGTGGTTGGAGAGGAGGGAGGCGGATCTCTAAATGGGCAAAGTGGCACACCAGGAAAAGCCTTGCTAAAGGGTTTGAATTTTACTCTGAAGGCACGGAGGAGCTACTACAGGATTTCACACAGAGGAGAGACTAGGTCAGAGTTTCATTGTAGAAATAGACCCCTCTGGCAGTAGATGTTGGAGAAGAATGAGACAGGTGGCAGGAAGACCATGTCAGGACACCACTGTAGTTTAGAGAGTAGAAAAGACCTGGGGTTTGGAGTCAGACCGACCTCAGTCCACACAGCAGCCCCATAACATCTTTGTGGAACTTAGGCTATTTATTAAGTGCCTCTGAGCTTCTGTCTCTCTCAGTCTGAAAACAGGGATGGATGATCCCCTCCCTCATGGAGAGATGACTGTCAAGACTATGGACGATGAAGTATGTGAAGTGTCTACTGCAGTAATTGATCCATAATGGGCATGAGAAAATAGTGGTGAATATTATTGTTACTTATCATCTAGGTGAAAAAAAAATGAGGCTCTATCTAAGACACTGGTAATAGGAGTGGAGAATTGGGCACAGACTCAAGAAATATTTTGGCAATAAAGTTGACACCATTTGGTGACTGATTGTGCAGTGGAGTTTGGGGGCAGAGGCAGGAGTCTAGGACTGTCTGGGATTTTGGCCTGGGCAACCAAGAGTAAGTATAGTGGAGCTATTCATCAGGAGAGGTTATGGAGGAGGAGAAGCATTTGCAGGAAAAGATGATGAGCTCAGTTTCAGACAAACTGAATTTGAAGAATTTTAGGGACAGCCAGAGAGACATGTCTAGTGGGCAAATGGTTTAGCAGATTTGGCATCCAGGAGAGAAGTCTTAAAGAAGATTCAGGGGCAAACTTTTAACAAGAGGTAATGAAGTCATGGTGTTCAAGGAGAGTATAAAGCATGGGAAGAGGAATTATGATGGCCAGTGCTTATTGAGTGTGTACTATGTGTTTTTTGTAAATATTTTAAGTGTATTAATGCCCTGAATAACCATTGCCAGAGAAGACTATTATACCTACTTTACAAATGAATAAACTGACGCACAGGGATAGTAAGTAACTTGCCCAAGGTCATTAAACTATAGTAATGGACCTAGGATTTTAGGCAAGGCAGTCAGGATTGGGAGCCTGTGCTATTTATGGCTTTGCCAGACTGCCTCTGAGAGTGGGGGGACTAGGGCGCAACAGTGACCTCTGAGGGAGGGCAAGGAGAGGCTCTAGTGAAGGCAACAGGAGTAGGACCTGGGCAGAAAAGTAGGAGGAAATGGGAGACTGGAATACAGAAGAGTTTCCAGGAAGGAGGGATCAGTAGCATCAAATTATCTGGAAATCCATTAAGAAAAGAAAAGAAATATCCATGGATTTGGGAATAAGGAAGTTATTGATGACTTGGTGAGGGGAATTTGAAAGATGAGGCGGGTTGAGGACCAAATGTGAGGTGAGTAGGTAGAGATACCAAACATAGGCAGTTCTTTCCAGATGCTTGGCTGTGGAAGCAACAAGAAAGGGAAGATGATAACTAAAGGTATTAGGTAGAGGGAACATTTTAGAGATGGAAAAGACCTGTCAATATCTATGGGGAGGGACAGAACCAGAGGAGGCCTCACAGAGTGGCCACAAATGCACTATGCACACTGGGGAAAGTATCTCTATGTTCACTTTTCTTTTTTATACAGATTTTTAATATCTCTCCCCATGTTCTGGACAGTTTCCATGTAGATGGTTAGGACTCAATAAATAAGCCCCTGAAATGTGTTTCAGATCTTCAGCTTTTATTAGGTGGAGTAGAGAAAATTTCTTTCATAGTACCCAATGATGAATCATTATCACATGTTGTTAAATCCAGACCATATCAAATTTATGTACAGTACATCATCTACTGAATTTATCTTTGAAATATTCCAAGAGAGCACAGTGTGCTAGAGCTCCCTGTCAATCATGTGGAATTGGGGTGTCTGCTCTATAGATACCAGAGTAGTAAGAATGATGGGTGGCAGTAAGCCTTGAGAGGAAGGAAAGTGACTCACAGCACAGTGGGTGGAAGGGAGGGGACACTGATCTTTGTGTATGTGTGTGTGAGTTAAGTTTTATTTGGGTCAAAATGAGGACTGCAGCCCGGGAGAGGGGGACACTGATTTTGAACTGGACATGAGACCTATGATCCTGTGAGCAGAGGGAAAGGTGATTGGAGATTAAGATAAATCTATAGAAGGAAACAGAGATTTGCTTGGATTTTATAGGAAATGGAAGGCATATTTTGTAAGGAGGCTTGCTAGGGCAACAACCCTATGCTTAAAATGAATCTAGATAATTTGGCTGCTGCAATTTCAGTTCTTAATAATGGGAAAGACTGACATTTCCTTATGAATGGTTTGTTACCAGGCTTAAAGGACAAGTCCAGCAAGCTCTGAGAAGAAGTGTTTATCTAGATCCAAAGACAATCTCTGTGTTTTAATACATAGGATTCTTTTGTCATTCAGACCAGAGGTAGATGCCACAGAGGGTTAAAAGTTTGACTTAAACATGAAATTCAGCTTTTTCTTCGTTCACGGAACTGACATCCCTGAGGCTGCAGGCTGGAAATAGGATTTGGCTGCCAACTTCATAAAGTTGCCTTGGTTGGAATGGTTGGAATCTTCTTGGAAACAGCTCAGTGAAATGCACACACACCTCCACAGAAGGCCTTTATGGATGGGGCTGTCTCTCAAAGAGACACTGTCAAAAATCAGAAAGCCCACACAGGAAATGGCCTTGGGATATTTTTTTCCACATGAAGCAGCAACTCAGCTGAATTATTTGCTTGATCTTGAGCTTCAGGTATTAGGAAAAATGAACAGTAAAACTTTCAAGAGTCACATTTTGAGCTTGAAGATTCCCTCTGTATGAGTCAAGGAAGAATCATTCCAGCCTAACTCCCTCCTCAAACTTTCCCACGCAGGTCTTTCATCTGGATGTAGGCATAGTGTGGAGTGCCTTTGGCTGGGTATGGGTGTGATGCACAGACAGGACACTGTCCTTAGGGACAGAGGGAAGAAGTTGTAGTAGTCTTGCCCACCTTTTCCTAGTAGAAAGGAGTAGAGGATGTCCTTCTCCAGGAGGGCATAGTCAGGACACTGTATGCTTCAGTGAAAATGTGGACTCAATGATATAAATGTACATATGGCTTTATTCTAGTTTCATGGGGTCTGAATTTGATCTCATGGAAAGGGCTATGTAAATGTTCCACACATATCCCAAGAATGAGTGAATAGGGCTGTATACATGCTCCAAACATCCATATCAAAGCTATTAGTGGTGCTTATGCCCAACCTTGTGGACCATGGGAGTACCAGAAGGGTCTGAGGGGCAGTATCTGGTGTGCTCAGAAAGCAACAGCACTTTCTGATTCCTTAGGTTATTTCATTGATATTTGATTCATTAGTAAAATCTCTCTCTCTGTCTTTTTTTTTCATTCATCCAATCATTCGTTCATTCAACAGACTGAACAACTACTATGTGGCTGGCTCCAGGATATGTGATGGTAATGTGGTGGTGAATCCAACAGTCTTAGTTCCTGTCTTCTTGGAGCTCGCTTTATTAGGGGACAGACATTAAAGAAATAATTACACAAAGAAATACATGATTACAAACTATGGTAAGCGCTATGTTGGAAAAGAACAGGGTGCTCCAGGAGGGAAAGAGAGGAGACAGTTTAGCTTGGGTGTGTCTAGTGAGGAAGACAGATATGTAGACCCATATCTACTGTATATGACATGCCATTTATTGGTAGGATACTGTTTCCAAGGAAGGAGTGCCTGACCCTTGTATAGGTCTGAGGGGGCAGTTCTAGAAAGCTTCATAAAGGAAGGGATATTTAAGAAGAATCTTGAAGAATAGATGGAAGTTGTTTTTTTTTTGTTTTTTGTTTTTGTTTTTATGTGGAAAGGGAGTAGTGGTGTTCTGCGTGAAGAGAACCTGGTGTGTTTATAGGACCCTCATTCAGCAAGGAGTTTGGGCTTCAAGTAGGGGAATAGTGAGAGATGCATCAGGAAAGATTGGTAAGGGCCAACTAACACAGATTAGACTTTATCTTGGAGGTAAGTCACTGGAGGGAGTGATGAGTTCCAAGGGGAGTGTTCTAGAACAATTACCAAGGGTGCAGCAAACTTTTTTGGTGAAGGATCAGATAGTAAATATTTTAAGCTTTGCAGGCCATACAGTTTCTGTTGCAACTACTCACCTCTGCCCCTATAGTGTGAAAGCAATTATAGATGATACATGAACAAATGAGCATGGCTCTGTTCCAATAAAATTTTATTGACACAAACAGGCAGTGGGCTTGATTTACCTGTGAGCTTACCAATCCCTGTTCTAGAATGATAATTCTTGGGGCTCACTGGAGATTGGACTGGAGCATGGGGAGAGAATGGAGGCAGGGAGGCCACTTAGGAGCCATTGCTTTAATTCAGGGGAACTAAGAAGGAGGGACCATGAAGAGAAATGGTTTGTGACATGCTCCAAGGTAAAAATGACAGGACTACATAACCAATTTGATGGGAACATGTCTAGTTGTTTCTTTGTTGCTCAGTGGAGTGATTCTTCCAGTGAAGAAAAAAAATTGTAGACATTCTGTATTTGGGACTCAGAATCATGTGCACATCCTGGGAGGTCACCTGTTGGTCACAAGACACTATGCTGGGTGCATAGATATAGACTATTAAGCATAATTCTTAAGAATTCTTAAGAATATTAAGTTTCATTTCCTATTTTTCAAACTGAGGTTTGGAAATGCTAAGTTGTTTGTCCAAAGTCATCTAGCTGGTAAATGGTGGAGCTGAGATTGAACCTGGATATGGCATCAAAGCCTGTGCCATTCCTAAAATGTAGAGTCTTCTCCCCACCTCTCAGGGTATGTCATGAAGCCCCACTCCATAAGCCTATGCAACTCCCTCCTCTCTCTTCTCTCAGTCCCTGCTAAGACCCACCCAGCCCTTTAAGTTTCTCAATCAGCTGGCATAACAAGGACTAGAGCTGTGTTTTAGCTGAAAAAAACTGTTAGGTATGAGATTATTCTTCTGTGTTTGACAAAGGACATGAATCAAAACTCAGACCCCATCTTGAGGTTCTAACCTGATGATTTTTGCATGTTACAATTTGGAGAAGATAGTGTGGTATTAGGTTGTGGATTAGGGAATCCCTGAATTTAAGTGTCTAGATTAGAACGTTGTCCTATTCCCTGCCTAATCACCCAGGAGATAACTGTCAAATTCAGGTAATAATATCTGATAAGGGAGAACTTGTTGATTTAAACCCTGGAGGTCAAGATTAGCTTCTGAAACGGCAAACTTGACAATTGTGGTCAAGGAAGTCAATTCAGTTACCATTCTCCCTCAGGTTGTCTAGTAACACCACTGATCATTACTTTAGTGCCTTGTCCAGGTTCAGTAAGAGACAGTCTCTACATCAAATATTTCAAACAGGACAGAGAAATATCCTAGAACAACTGAATTATATGATGGATACAGCAGTCCTTTTAGTGATACCTATTGGACAGCATTGGGTCACGTGGTACACGGAAGGGCAAAGAGACCTCTGTGATTGAAGTGAATCAGTTGCATGACCCATACCTTGGGCCAGGGAGGATAGACACACAAACAACGTGGGGCTCTTCCAGCAAGGGGTAAGGAGGAATGCATGCTGGAGTTAAACACCAGTGCCTGCCACAGTTGTTGATCTGTTTTGACCACCAGCCTGTATTCGTTTCATAGGGCTGCCATAAAAAAGTATCACAAACTGGATGTCTTATAACAACAGAAATTTATTGTCTCACAGTTGGGGTGGCTAGAAAAGATATCAGCAGGGTCATGCTCCCTCTGAAGGTACTAGGGAAGTATCTGTGCCAGGTTTCTCCCCTGGCATCTGGTAGCCTTAGACATTTTTGTTTTAGACACATTTTTGTGTCTCTCCACATTGCCCTCCCTCTGTGTATGTCTGCATTTAAATTTCCCCATTTTATAAGGACACTAGTCATCTGGAAGGGCCCACCGTGATGACCTCATTTTAACCTGGTTACATCTGTAAAGATCCTACTTCCAAATAAGGTCACATTCTGGGACTTCACCATATCTTTTCTGAGGGACACAATTCAACCTATAACACAGCCCTTTCTCAGGGAGAGTTCAGGACTCCTTCCTCTTACCAAGGTGATTGAGTGCATCTACTTTAAGTTATCTTCATCTGTGGTCATTTTGCTGTTCACTTCCTCTATATGCTGCTTAGGACATAGGGATTCTGTTTCTGTTTATTCCTAGTTTATTATATTTCAGATGGCTTCTCAGCCTTTGCACTTGTCAGTGTTCTTTAGGCCACACTCACTGCATTTGTCCTTCCAGCCTCTCCTTTCCTTACTTTGAACTTTGTTCATTTAACAGTAAGTGTTCATATAACAGTAAGTGTTGAGTTCCTGTTGCATTCCAGGAACTATGCTAAGCTCCAAGGATATAAGGATGAAAAAGGTGAAAAAGACAGTTTCTGCTCTCGGAGTTCTCATGGGAGGCTACACAAGCAAATAGTGTGAAACTGTTGAAGAGGGAAGTGTGTGTGCGGATTCTGAATACTGTGCTATCCCCAGCATAGCGTCTGCCTTGTCTCCTTAGTGCTGACAAGAGCACCCCAGGTCACTTCAACAGCTTCATCTGCTTGCTGTTCCTTTCCGTTCACTTTGTCCTTCACCCATTTTGATCCACATGCTTTTCTCCAACTATATAGTTTTCCATCTCAAATCTTGTCTTTCTACGTGAATGCTGTCTCTGTTTAATGTGTTCCCCTCCCCCATCCTCAGCCATTATCCAGTTGATTAACTCATGTTTCTTCTTTGAGACTCATCTCTGGGGCTTCCTCTTCCAGGGAGCTGACTATGCCCCCCTACCATCCTCTCTTCGCTCCCTGTGCTTACCTTTGGAAACAGTACTCCTTTCCCCCAAAGAGACACTGACCAAGGCTTGTTTGTCTTCATATCCCCAGTACTAGTATCATGCCTCTGTTAATAGGTGCTTTATTGATAAACAAGTGAATGAATGAATGATTCCTAGACTGGACTTTGCTTCTGCTTTCCAGGCTGTACTTTTCCTTTGGCATCCTTCCCTCAAAATCATGTCTAGTCACCACTTTTTTTCTACCACACGTCCAGAGCAGTAGCTCATGGCATTCTTTCCAATATGCTGACACTTCAGCTATGCTGGCCTTTATGGTCAGTGGATACATTTGGCTACCCATTGACCACCATCTCTTTGGTCTGTCCTGCTTCACACAAAGCAAGTCCTACTTACTTGCATGCAGGAAGATGGTTCTCATAGGAAAAGCAGAACTTTTTCCATGGTCTTCTCTGTTTCTTCATTTCCAAAGTTTCCCCCTCTCTCAATTCTAAAAGCAAGGGACATAGCATTTCTGCTACAGTGATTATTTCAACAAGTATTTTTTTGAGCCCCAAGTTTATACCTCAGTTATGCTTGAAGCACATTAACTCTTACCTAGTTTCTGCAGTTCTGATAAAAAAGACCTGCTTCTTTTACTCCTTCCTGCTTAGTATATTGGGTTTCTCCTATGTATTGAATAACACAGTGATTTTCAATTTTTTTTTTAGCATTGATACTCTTCAAATGAAATCTTATATGGAATATCAATGAGTAAAAGAAGAAGCCAAAATTTTATTGTATATATGTAATTATTTTATGTGATAATTTTAGTTTATAACATATAGTTATACATATTTTGTATTGGCTGTACAGCCTTGAGAAAATTATGGCAGCCAGACATTCAAAGTGATAGCGTTTTTAAACAGGATACCTTGCAGATGTGGGTTACTCTGATTAAAATGATCCAGAAACTGGAAAGAAGAATATAGGAAAATTTGGTTTTAATGTTGACTCATTAATACTATGTAACAGCTGTTGGCATTCTTTAATTATAAGGAATCTAATTGAAAGGAATAGATGAACAAGTTCTTCAACGAATTTTTGTCTTCCTTTGATAGAAAATTCTTCTGTGAAATATATAGTGCCATTATGAGATGTTAATTATGTTATTAAAACTATTGTGAGAAACTCCAGTGCCTGTTTCTCTTTAGTAATCACTTAAAGCCTTTAACACAGCAAAAAATATTTAATTTGGCATGTTGAGTCCAAACTTCAGTTGTCATTTTCATCACTGGCACTCTGGCCCTGCATTGCTGAGTTGGTCTTATTTGGATTTATAAAAACCTTCCAAGCACTCTAAGAATAAAACAAACAGTAATAATACCAATAATGCCACAATGCAACAGGTAATGTGGTCACTTATTATTGTATAGTTTACTATTATATCTTTATGTGAGCATGCACTCAGTGGATATCCCTGAGTCTTGCCTGACGTTTAATTGAACATGGCATGCTTGAGCCAGAGTTTTATAGCCTAAGACTTGCATTGATCTGAATCATTTAATGACGTCTTCAGAACTACAGCTTTCCTCATTAATGACATATCTAATGTGTTCAAACATATTCATGGTTTTGGCAAGAGAACCTTTATTCTATGATTGTTCACGTTTGGCATATCACACACTGAATATATCTGTTTATGGTTTAAAAAATACTTTAAAAAATGTAATCTGAATCAAACATTTGTAGAACCCTTGAAACAAATAGATTGAACTCCAGTATATTGGAGTATGGTGTAAGACAATGGTGGTTTCAAGGAAGCTGCAGAACTGACTTGAGAGGGCCTCCCTGTTAGCATCAGATAAATGTCTGCCCGACTCATGGCTTTTCATCTCCCAGGTGCTCAGCAGTTTATCTGCTTTGCATTGAATTGAATTGGCACAAAGCAGGTCCTGTGTGGCTATGGACTAGCTCCCCCTGGTGAGGAACCATCAGGAAGGTCTCAGGTGGAAGCTATCCATCTTCTCAAGGATCTACACAGCTCCTGCCAAGGAAGGCTGGCACACCCCTACCTAGAATTTCCATTTTCTCTGGCTCCCTGAGGGACATCCCTGGGTTTCCAGACTCTGCCTTGTTTTTGAGCTACTCTTTCTGATTTCCTCAGTGTCCCTGGGCTTATGCTCTGGTTTTAATAATTATAATGGATTTAGAAGTCGGCTTGGGACTGGGAGGCCAAAATGGGAAAGAATCAGATGACCAGGAATGCTTCTTGTTCCCATTTGCGTGTTCCTCGGTAGGGCATTATTTTTGTGAGTTCTCCACATTTGCAGATGCCTCAGATATACTGGTCTTGGGAGGCCCCACTAGTGACAGACTGAAGCAGTTGCTTGAGGAATACTGGTGAAGAATAAAATGGCAAGTGGGTCACCTTTTTTAATGTCCTGGATTAGGGATCCACAAGTTTGCTGTCATGTCCTGCCCTACTTGCAATTCTAGAGAGAAAATCACACAGGATTTGTTCAGAATTATTCAAGCACATGTTGGTTGTTGACCATTAGGGCTGAAATTCTTTTCATGCCCAGTGTGATATGAATGCTGTGATTTGTTTGACTACTTCCTGCCAGTCTCCATGACAGTTTCTTCTTTCTCCATCTGACGCTGGCAGGCTAGGGTTCAGCCATGATCTTTTTCCTCTACCTTTGGTATACTTTGTCAGGGTTACCTCATCTATTTTTATACTTCAGCTGATGACTCTCAAATGCCTCTAATTATCACTCCAGGATCACAATATGACTCCAGACTTCCTTTAGAATGTTATTCCCCCAAACCTCTTTACATTTCTTACAAGCTGGCCAAATTCAATGTTCTTGAGTCTCCCTACACTTCCTTCATGAAGGAGAATCTGATGTAAGGCCCCTAATTTTGAAGAAATCATAGTGTAATGCAATGTAATGCATTGTAATGCATATGTAATGCATACTCTTACCATATGCAAAAGATTGGCACACAGGGTTACAGGGCTGCAAAAGAGGGAGCAATTATGTATGGAGGGGAGAATCAGAGAACGTTCTTACAGGAGGTGATGTGACATGGATCTTGAAGGGTGGGTAGGACTCAGAAATGCATTAATATGAAGAAGTACATTCAGCAGAGCAAAACACAGAGGTAGAACTGGGTGGGAAGTATATGAAGAAGAACATGATTCCATTTGCTTGGACTTTGGCTGTGTTGGAAAGGTAGGTTGGGAAGAACATATGAAGAGCCTTTTTTTTTTTTTTTTTTTTTTGCTGTACACGGGCCTCTCACTGTTGTGGCCTCTCCGGTTGCGGAGCACAGGCTCCGGACGCGCAGGCTCAACGGGCATGGCTCACGGGCCCAGCCGCTCCGCGGCATGTGGGATCTTCCCGGACCAGGGCACGAACCCGTGTCCCCTGCATCGGCAGGCAGACTCTCAACCACTGCACCACCAGGGAAGCCCTGAAGGGCCTTTATTTACAGGCTCACACTTGAATTTTAGTCTGTAGGTGATGATTTTAGAACAGAGGAGTGGCATTATTAGAACATTGTTTCTGAATGCTCAGTCTGGCACCAATATATGATCTTGGGGTAGGAGAAGAAGAAAAGGGAAGCACTCTTAAGTTAGGTGAGTGACAATGGGCACAAAATAGTTAGAAGGGATATGAGGTAGAATCTTCAGGGCAAGGGAGAGGAAGGGCCTAAGATGACTCCCAAGTTTAAGTGTGAGTGATTGGGAGGCTCAGGATATTGTGAACACTGTAGAGAAAATTGGAAGTAGTTAGGTGGGGTAATGAACTTAGGACACATTGGGCTGGAGAGATCTCTGGGAAATCCAAGTGGAGACTCCCATCCCACCTCATCCATCCTCAGTACTCTAGACTCCCTTTCAGGTTAAAATGGTCTGGCTTCCTGCCCCGCTCCTCCCAGCTAGGATCAGCCCCACCTTGGTATGCCCAGGCCTATCTGACTTGAGGCGGTAAATACTTAAGAGGGTCCTCTGATCCCCTGGGCATATATATTGGGGCATCAATCCTAATAGGTCAACCTAGAGCTGATCATGAGAACTTTGCAGCCCATCTTCAACCCATGTGCTCTGCTTCACAGGACGAGTTTTTGTTTGTCTCCTTTTCAAATTCTTGTCCCCTTTCTTATGTTCTCACTCATGTAGGCCCTCCTGGGACAGAAACCCCTGCTCCCAGGCTATTGCCAGAGTTCTGATATCCAGGGACAGAACCCAGAGACTGAAAGCTAGTTTTTAAAGGTAACTTCCTGGATTTTGACCATTTTTAAGGCCCATAGGGTTGACTCAGTTCTTCTCTCTGCAAGGTCAAATCTTCAGTGCCTATATCATCCTTAGGGATGGGCCCTGGTTCTCTCCCCACTCTCAGGTGCTACTTCGAATCCAGCACCACATCTCACCAGTGACTTCTAGGAAATGTGAGGTGTCCAACATGTGCATGGCACAGTCTGCATCTTGTACCTATCTGGGACCTTTTATGAAAGCATCTTGCATCCTGCCTCCCAAGTTTTGAACATTCCTTTAGATTATCACTCCTCTTTCCTACCCTGGTTGTCCTTCCACACAACTGGACACCTGACCTTCATGGTACACTGGGTCTTTGGATTGCTGGTCCTGATATTTCCTACATTGATTGTTTTTGCTGCTGGTTGCCCCTTGGTTCTGACAGTGTCATCATCCAATTCTGTGGGCACTTCCTTTGTGTTTATGGTTTGGGGACTTCAGAAATGAACTGAAACTGGGGAGGGATCTGGGAGTATCCAGAGCCTCTGTGACTGACTTCGTCAAACATCTTCAGTTACTTTCTTCTCCTTCTGAAGACTTCACATAAGTAAAACCATTCCCGGCCAACACCAAATAAATTTTGCACATGCTGCTTGAATTACTATGCATTTACCCCAGTGTGACTTTCTCACACATTAATATTTCACTGAAACTATTCCTCTGGATAGGCTGACGCCAGCAGCTGTGGAAATTCAACATTTGCTTTGTACAATGAAACTTTAGGACAGGAGTTTCTTTTTTTACATTTCTCAGCTATGTAGCTCATTTGGAAAAAAATAAGCATTCTTGGCAGAATCCATGTGGCATGAGCCAAATATCCCAGCTTGTGTTTCTGTATACTCAGATATAAAGTGATGAGAAAATGCAGTTTCTAAATGCCCATTGTATAGCATTGGCATATAAAAGTTAGGATTACCATTTACTGAGTACCTACTATGTGCCAGACATTTTACCATGCTCTGCATCCTCAAAAACACCCTGTGAGTGTGCCAAACCTGGGCCTGTTGGCCTTCTGATCCATACTCTGCCCTGGGTAGGAGGGACTAAATGGAGGCTGCCTTTCTCAGGCTTAAGGGTGCTCTGGATTCCTGCTAGGTTTGGCCAAATAGAGTCACCTGTGAGGTTGGAGGGTGAGGAAAGGAGGAAGGCAGATTATTTCCTTCCTCTCTCTTATCCTCAAGCATCTCCTCCAGTAGTGGCTGCATCTCCATGGTTCCAGCTTCCACTATTTGAGTCCTCCATGGTTCCAGATTCTTTCTGGTGACCCTGGCTCCTCCCTTTGCCCCTTCAGTTGCCTTCTGCTTGTTGTTGCTAATCTCTGGTTTACCTTATGGTCCCATCTCATACAATCTTACTCCAACTAATTTCCTCTTTTTTTTTTTTTTTTTTGTGGTACACGGGCCTCCCACTGCTGTGGCCTCTTCCTTTAAGGAGCACAGGCTCCGGACGCTCAGGCCCAGCGGGCATGGCTCACGGGCCCAGCTGCTCTGCGGCACGTGGGATCCTCCTGGTCCAGGGCACGAACCCGTGTCCCCTGCATCGGCAGGCGGACTCTCAACCACTGCGCCACCAGGGAGGCCCCTAATTTCCTCTTTTTAAAGTTCATACCAATTTGAAAAGATCTTTAAATTCTTGACTTTGTCATCTATTGTAGCAGTCTTCAAATCTCAGCTTCTCTATCACTTTCAACCTGTATTTCTATCTTTATCACATGCAACCAGTTCCCTGCATTAAATTTCTTTAGTTGTAAATACTTGAAGGAGTTTCTGTTTCTCTGGTTAGAAGCTGGTTGATGGATTGAGGCTGGAATCATTAGCCTCATTTTAAGGATGAGGAAACAGAGGATCAGAGAGGTAAACTAACTTGCTCAGTCTTAAAGACAGGAAAGAGTAGAGCTTTGGTTTAAACTCAGGCCTGACCAGTCCTGAAGCTTGTGTCCTTTCCCCTACATACTCATGTGTTCTGTTTCCTGCGGCCACATGAATGGAGTCGAATTTCTCCTGTATAATCCCTTCATATTCTGGAAAAAGAAAACTCTCATAACCACCTTCTCCAAGATTTCCCCAGATGAAATGTTCTATGTCTCTTCAACTGTTCCTCATGAAAAAGAATTTTGAATTTCCCTAACATTTTGGTTGAGTCCTCTGGATTAGTGCTTCTTAAACTTTAATGTGAAGATTATTATTCAGGACAACTCTGGAGATCATGCATTAACATTTTTTTAAATTAGACTTTTTTTGTTTATAATTTTATATTTAGATGCAGTTGCAAGAAATAATGCAGAGATCGCATGTTCCATTTACCCAGTTTCCCCAATGATAAATTCTTGCAAAACTATAGTACAGTATCACAACCAGGATGTTGACATGATACACTCAAAATACAGAACATTTCCATCATCAGAAGAATCCCACTGTTGCCCTTTTATTGCTATACTCACTTCCTTTCTGACTCTAATCCCTCCTTAATCCCTGAAACCGTTTATTTAATTTATTCACCATTTCTATAATTTTGGCATTTTAAGAATGTTATATAAATAAAGTCATAAAATATGCAACATTTTTGGATTGAGTTTTTCACTCAGTATAATTTTCTGGAGATTTATACCGGTTGTTGTGTACATTAAAAATCTGTTCCTTTTTTCTTGCTGAGTAGTGGTCTGTGGCATGAAAATACCACAGTTGTTTGAACCTTCTCCCCTTGAAGGAAATTTGGGTTGTTAACAGTTTTTAGATATTGCAAATAAAACTGCTTTAAATATTTGTGTGGGTTTTTGTGTGAATATAAGTCTTCATTTATTTGGAAATAAGTGCCCAGGATTAGTGCAATTGCTGGGTTTTGTGATAGTTGCAACATCCAGTTTTTTGAGAAACTATCAAAGTGTTTTCCAGAGTGGCTCCTTCATTTTACATTCCCATTAGCAGTGTATGAGTGATCCAGTTTCTCCATATCTTTGTCAACAATTGGTGTTGTCTCTATTTTTCAGTTTAGCCATTCTGGTAGATGAGTAGTGGTATCTCATTGTTTTAAATTTGCATTTTCCTAGTGACTAATGATGTTGAATATCTTTTCATGTGCTTGTTTGCTACTTCAGTATCTTCCTTGGTGAAATGTCTCTTCATGACTTTATCCCTGTTCTAAATGGATTCTTTGCTTTTTTTTACTGTTGAGTTTTGAGGATTCTTTATCTATTCTAGATACTAGTCCCTTTGGCAGATATATGATTTGCACATTTTTTCCCACTCTCTAGCTTGTCTTTTCATCCTCTTAACCCAGAAAAAATGTTTTTAATTTTGATGAAGTCCAGGTTATCAATTTGCCCTGTTATGCATTGTGATTTTGGTGTCAAGTCTAAGAATTCTTTGCCTAGTGCTAGATCCCAAAGATTTTCTTTTTTTTTTCTAAAAGTTTTGTAGTTTTATGTTTTACATTTGGTTTCTGATCTACTCTGAGTAAATTTTTAGATAAGATGTAAGGCTTAGGTCAAGGTTCACTTTCTTTCCTATGGCTGTCCAGTTTCTCCAGCACCATTTGTTGAAAAGCCATTTTCCTCCAATGAATTGCAAAGCACCTTTGTCAAAAATCAGTTGGGCATATTTGCATGGGTCTATTTCTGGGTTATCTGTTCTGCTCCATAGATCTATGTTTCTGTCTTTCAGAAGTAACACACAGTCTTGATTGATGTAGCTGTATACTAGTAAGCTTTGAAATTAGGAGGACTTATTCCTCCCACTTTATTCTTTTTGAACTTATTTTAACCATTCTAGTTCCATTGCATTTTTATATCAATTTTAGCATAATCTTATTTATATCTACCAGAAATCTTGCTGGTTTTTTCATTTTCTTTTGTTGGTTTTGGGGTTTTTTGGCTGGGGTTTCAATAAGAATTGCATTATACTTGTATATCACTTTGGGGAAAATTAGTATCTACACTATGTTGAGTCTTTCAATCCACAGCCATGGTCCCCTTTCATTTATTTAGATCTTTGATTTCTCTCCATAGGATTATGTAGTTTTCAGCATTCAAGTTCTGATTATCTTATGTTACATTTATATCTAAGTGTTTCATTTTTTGAGCAATTGTAAATGGTATTGTATTTTTAATTTCAGTGTCCACATGTTCATTACTAGCATATAGAAATAAACTTGATTTTTGTATATTTTCTCTGTTTATCTTCCCTGTGACCTTGCTGAACTCACTTATTAGTTTTAGGGGTTTGTTGCTGTTGTTTGATTTTTTGTTTTTGTTTTGGGTTTTTAGATTCCTTGGTATGGTCTATGTAGACCATCATGTCATCTGCAAATAGGGACAGTTCTCTTTCTTCTTTCTGACCTGTATCTGATCTATACCTAAGGATCTATAGCTGTAGCTCAGTCTGCTTTCAAGATTTCTTTCTTTGTTTTTAATTTTCAGAAGTTTAATTAAAATGTGTTTTGGGATGACTTTCTCTTTTTTTTTGATAATAGCTATTTTTATTTATTGATTGATTGATGTTTAAAATTTTTTTAGAGTATAGTTGATTTACAATGTTGTGTTAGTTTCAGTTGTACTGCAATGTGAATAGGTTATATATATACACATGTCTGCTCTTTTTTAGATTCTTTTCCCATATAGACCATTACACAGTATTGAGTAGAGTTCCCTATAATATACAGTAGGTCCTTATTAGTTATCTGTTTTATATATAGTCGTGTGCATATGTCAATCCCAATCTCTCAATTTTTCCCTCCCACCCCTTTCCCCCTGGTAAGTTTGTTTTCTACATCTGTGACTCTATTTCTGTTTTGTAAATAAGGTCATTTGTACCATTTTTTTTTTTTTAGATTCCACATATATGTGATATCAAGTGATATCTGTCTTTCTCTGTCTGACTAACTTCACTCAGTATGACAATCTCTATGCCCATCCGTGTTGCTGCAAGTGGCATTAGTTTGTTCTTTTTATGGCTGAGTAATATTGCATGCTATATATGTACACATCTTCTTTATCCATTCCTCTGTTGATGGATATTTAGGTTGCTTCCATGTCCTGGCTACTGTAAATAGTGCCACAGTGAACGTTGGGGTGCATGTATCTTTTTGAATTATGGTTTTCTCTGGATATATGCTCAGGAGTGGGATCACTGGATCATATGGTAGCTCTGCTTTTCATTTTTTAAGGAACCTCCATACTGTTCTCCATAGTGACTGTACCAATTTACATTGCCACCAACAGTGTAGGAGGGTTCTCTTTTCTCCACACCCTCTCCAGCATTTATTGGTTGTAGATTTTTTGATGATAGGCATTCCGACCAGTGTGAGGTATAGTTCTGATTTGCATTTCTCTAATCATTAGTGATGTTGAGCATCTTTTCATGTGCTTTTTGGACATCTATATGTCTTCTTCTGAGAAATGTCTATTTAGATCTTCTCCCCAATTTTTAACTGGGTTGTTTGTTTTTGATATGGAGCTGTATTACCTGTTTGTATATTTTGGAGATTAATCCCATGTTGGTTGCTTCATTTGAAAATATTTTCTCCCATTCTGAGGGTTGTCTTCATTTTGCTTATGGATTCCTTTGCAGTGCAAAAGCTTTTAAGTTTAATTAGGTCCATTGGTTTATTTTTGTTTTTATTTTCATTACTCTAGGAGGTGGATCAAAAAAGATCTTGCTGCAACTTATGTCATAGAGTGTTCTACCTATGTTTTCCTCTAAGAGTTTTATAATATCTGGCCTTGCATTTAGGTCTTTAATCCATTTTGAGCTTATTTTTGTGTATGGTATTAGGGAGTATTCTAATTTCATTCTTTTCCATGTAGCTGTCCTGTTTTCCCAGCACCACTTATTGAAGAGACTGTCTTTTCTCCATTGTATATTCTGGCCTCCTTTTTCATAGATTAGGTAACCATAGGTGCATGGGTTTATCTCTGGACTTTCTATCCTGTTCCATTGATCTGTATTTCTGTTTTTGTGCCAGACCTTACAGTTTTGATGACTGTAGCTTTGTAGTACAGTCTGAAATCAGGGAGCCTGATTCCTCAGCTCCGTTTTTCTTTCTCAAGATCGCTTTGGCTACTTGGCATCTTTTGTGTTTCCATACAAATTGTAAAAATTTTTGTTCTAATTCTGTGAAAAATACTATCGGCCATTTGGTAAGGATTGCATTGAGTCTGTAGATTGCATTGGGTAGAATAGTCATTTTGACAGTATTGATTCTTCCAATCTAAGAACATGGTATATCTCTCCATCTGTTTGTATCATCTTTGATTACTTTCATCAGTATCTTATAGTTTTCTAAGTATAGGTATTTTGCCCTCTCAGGTAGATTTATTCCTAGGTATTTTATCCTTTTTGATGCAATGGTAAATGGGATTTTTTCCTTAATTTCTCTTTCTGATCTTTTGTTGTGGTGTATAGGAATGCTAGAGATTTCTGTGTATTAATTTTTTATCCTGCAACTTTACCAAATTCACTGACAAGCTCTAGTAGTTTTCTGGTAGCATCTTTAGGATTTTCTATATATAGTATCGTGTCATCTGCAAACAGTGACAATTTTACTTCTTCTTTTCCAGTTTGTATTCCTTTTATTTCTTTTTCTTCTCTGATTGCCATGGAAAGGACTTCCAAAACTATGTTGAATAAAAGTGGTGAGAGTGGACATCCTTGTCTTATTCCTGATCTTAGAGGAAATGCTTTCAGTTTTTCACCACTGAGAATGATGTTTGCTGTGGGTTTACCATATATGGCCTTTATTATTTTGAGGTAATTCCCTCTGTGCCCACTTTCTGGAGATTTTTTTTTTTAACATAAATGGATGTTGAATTTTGTGTAAAGCTTTTTCTGCATCTATTGAGATGATCATATGGTTTTTATTCTTCAGTTTGTTCATGTGAGGTATCACATTGATTGATTTGCATATACTGAAGAATCCTTGCATCCCTGGGATAAATTCCACTTGATCATGCTGTATTATCCTTTTAATGTGTGGTTAGCTTTGGTTTGCTAGTATTTTGTTGAGCATTTTTACATCTATGTTCATCAGTGATATTGGCGTGTAATTTTCTTCTTTTGTGATATCTCCGTCTGGTTTTAGTAACAGCGTGATGGTGGCCTCATAAATTAGCTTGGGAGTGTTCCTTCCTCTGCAATTTCTTTGGAAGAGTTTCGGAAGGATAGGTGTTATCTCTTCTCTAAATGTTTGATAGAATTCACCTGCGAAGCCATCTGGTCCTGGATTTTTGTTTGTTGGAAGTTGTTTTATTAACAGTTTCAGTTTCAGTACTTGTGGTTGATCTGTTCATATCTTCTATTTCTTCCTGGTTCAGTGTTGGAAGTTTGTACTCTTCTAAGAATTTGTCCATTTCTTCTAGGTTGTCCGTTTTATTGACATATAGTTGCTTGTATATAGTAGTCTCTTACGGTCCTTTGTATTTCTGTGGTGTCAGTTGTAACTTTTCCTTTTTATTTCTAATTTTATTGATTTGAGTCCTCTTTTTTTCTTGATAAGTCTGGCTAAAGGTTAACAATTTTGTTTATCTTCTCAAAGAACCACCTTTTATTTTCATTGATCTTTTGTCTTGTTTTCTTTGTCTCTGTTTCATTTATTTCTGCTCTGATTTTTATGATTTAATTCCTTCTACCAACTTTGGGTTTTGTTCTTTTTCTCTGCTTTAGATGTAAGGTTATGTTGTTTATTTGAGATTTTTCTTGTTTCTTGAGGTAAAGTTGTATTGCTATAAACTTCCCTCTTAGAACTGCTTTTGCTGTGGTGTCCCATAGGTTCTGTTTATTTTTAAAAATGAATTGGTTAATTCATTTTTGGCTGTGTTGGGTCTTTGTTGCTCACTTTCTCTGGTTGTGGCGAGCAGGGGCTATTCTTCATTGCAGTGTGTGAGCTTCTCATCGTGGTGGCTTCTCTTGTTGTGGAGCATGGGCTCTAGGCACGCAGGCTTCAGTAGTTGTAGCACGTGGGCTCAGTAGTTGTGGCTTGCAGACTCTAGTGTGCAGGCTCAGTAGTTGTGGCACATGGGCTTAGTTGCTCCATGGTACGTGGGATCTTCCCAGACCAGGGATTGAGCCCATATCCCCTGCATTGGCAAGCAGATTCTTAACCACTGTGCCACCAGGGAAGTCCCATGTCCCATAGGTTTTTAATTATTGTGTTTTCATTGTCATTTTTCTCTAGGTAATTTTGGATTTTCTCTTTGATTTCTTCAGCAATTCATTGGTTGTTTAGTAACATATTGTTTAGCCTCCATGTGTTTCTGTTTTTTACAGTTTTTTCCTGTAATTGATTTCTAATCTCATAGCATTGTGGTCAGAAAAGATGCTTGATATGATTTCAATTTTCTTAAATTTACCAAGGCTTGATTTGTGACCCAAGATGTGATCTGTCCTGGAGAATGTTTCGTGTGCACTTGAGAAAAAAATGTATTCTGCTGCTTTTGGATGGAATGTCTTATAAATATCAATTAAGTCCATCTGGTCTAATGTGTCATTTAAGGGTTGTGTTTCCTTCTTTGTTTTCTGTCTGGATGATCTGTCCTTTGGTGTAAGTGAGGGGTGAAAGTCCCCCACTGTTACTGTGTTACTGTTGACTTCCCCTTTTATGGCTGTTAGCAATTGCCTTATATATTCAGGTGATTCTATGTTGGGTGCATATATATTAGAATTGCTATGTCTTTTTCTTGCATTGAATTGCTATGCCTTTTTCTTGCATTGAACCCATTCAACCCTTGCACTGATCATTATGTCATGTCCTTCCTTGTCTCTTGTAACAGTCTTTATTTTAAAGTCTATTTTGTCTGAAATGAGTATTGCTACTCCAGCTTTCTTTTGATTTCCATTTGCATGGAATATCTTTTTCCATCCCCTCACTTTCAGTCTACATGTGTCCTTAGGTCTGAAGTGCGTCTCTTGTAGACAGCATATATACGGTTCTTATTGTTGTATCCATTCAGCGAGTCTGTGTCTTTTGGTTGGAGAATTTAATCCATTTACACTTAAGGTAATTATTGATATGCATATTACTATTGCCATTTTCTTAATTGTTTTAGGTTTGTTTTTGCAGGTCTTTTTTCTTCCCTTCCTCTTTTGTTCTTTGCTCTCTTCTCTTTTGGTTTGATGACCATCTTTAGTGCTGTGTTTGGGTTGCTTTTTCTTTTGTGTGTGCGTATCTGTTGTAGTTTTTTGTTTTGCATTTCCCATGAGTTTTTTTTTTAATTAATTAATTAATTTATTTTTGGCTGTGTTGGGTCTTTGTTGCTGTACACGGGCTTTCTCTAGTTGCAGTGAGCAGGGGCTCGTCTTCATTGCAGTGCATGGGCTTCTCGTGGTGGCTTCTATTATTGCAGCGCACGGGCTTTAGGCACACGGGCTTCAGTAGTTGTGGCATGCAAGCTAAGTAGTTGTGGCTCATGGGCTGTAGAGCACAGGTTCAGTAGTTGTGGCACATAGGCTTAGTTGCTCTGTGGCATGTGGTATCTTCCCAGACCAGGACTCAAACCCATGTCCCCTCCATTGGCAGGCAGATTCTTAACCACTGTGCCACAAGGGAAGTCCCTCCCATGAGGTTTTGATATAGCAGTCTTTATTTATACAAGGTTGTTTTAAGTTGCTGGTCTCTTAATTTCAAATGCAGTTCCCATTTCCTGCATTTGTACTCTTGTCTTCTTACTGTTGCTGGTTTTGATATCATATTTGTGTATGGATGATTTCCTGCTGTTACTGTGTGTTTGCTTTTACCAGTGAGCTTTCCCATTTGTGATTTTCTTGTTTCTAGTTGTGGCCTCTTTTTTTTTTTCTTTACCTAGAGAAGTTACTGTATCATTCGTCATAAAGCTGGTTTGGTGGTCCTGAAGTCTCTTAGCTTTTACTTGTCTGTAAAGCTTTTGATTTCTCTGTTGAATCTGAATGAGAGCCTTGCTGGGTAGAGTATTCTTGGTTGTATTTTTTCCCTTTCATCACTTTAAATAAATTATGGCACTCCCTTCTGGCCTGCAGAGTTTCTGCTGAAAAGTCAGCTGATAACCTTATGGGGATTCCCTTATATGTTATTTGTTGCTTTTAATGTTTTGTCTTTGTATTTAATTTTTGTTAGTTTGATTACTATGTATCTCAGCATGTTTATCCTTGGGTTTATCCTGTATGGGACTGTCTACACTTCCTGGACTTGGGTGATTATTTCCTTTCCTATGTTAAGGAAGTTTTTGGCTATAATCTCTTCAAATATTTTCTCAGGCCCTTCTTTTTCTCTTCTTCCTTGGGACCCCTATAATTCAAATGTTGGTATATTTAATGTTGTCCCAGAGGTCTCTGAGACAGTCCTCATTTCTTTTCATTCTTTTTTCTTCATTCTGTTCTGTGGCAGTGATTTCCACCATTGTATCTTCCTGCTCACTTATCCATTCTTCTGCCTCATTCTGCTATTGATTCCTTCTAGTGTATTCTTCATTTTAGTTATTGTATTGTTCCTCTCTGTTTGTTCTTTAGTTCTTCTAGGTCTTTCTTAAACATTTCTTGTATCTTCTTGATCCGTTCCTCCATTCTTTTTCTGAGATATTGGATCATCTTTACTATCATTACTCTGAATTCTTTTTCAGGTAGATTGCCTATCTTCTCTTCATTTAGTTGTTCTTGTAGGTTTTTACCTAGCTCCTTCATCTGCAACATATTCCTCTGTCATCTCGTTTTCTCTAACTTATGGTGTTGTGGTCTCCTTTCCACAGGTGGTAGGATCGTATTTCCTCTTGCTTCTGGTGTCTGCCTCCTGGTGGGTGAGTTTGGTCCAGGGGCTTGTGCAGGCTTTCTGGTGGGAGGGCCAGGTTCCTGCCTCTGTTGGGTGGAGCTGGGTCTTGTCCCTCTGATGGGCTGGGCCATGTCAAGCAGTGTGTTTTGGTGTGTCTGTGAGCTTATTATGACTTTAGGCAGCCTGTCTGCTGATGCGTGGTGCTGTGTTCCTGTCCTGCTGGTTGTTTGCCCTGAGCTGTTCCAGCACTGGAGCCTGCAGGCTGTTGGGTGGAGCCAGGTGTTGGTGTCGAAATGGGGACCTCCAGGAGAGCACATGCCAATTCATATTCCCTGGGGCCTCTGCTACCAGTCCCCTTGCCACACATTGAGCTACTGCCAATGCCTGGTTCCCCAGGAGGCCCTCCAAGACCCCTAGGTAGGTGTATCCCAGGTTCCTATGGAGGTACTGCTTTGTGCTGACACCTTGTGTGTGCCCTCCAAGAGTGGAGTCTCTGTTTCCCCCAGCCCTGTGGAGCTCCTGCACTCAAGCCCTGCTGGCCTTCAAGGCTAAATGCTCTGGGAGTTCTCCCTCCTGATGCCAGACTGTCAGACTGTCTTGGAGAGCTATTTTTATATGGGAATGTCCTTATGTAGCCTTCGTTGGTTAAATATATATATATATATTTTTTTTTCTTTTTTTGGTCCAAGGTCTGATTTTAGTATGGATGACTGCCACCTCTTTCCTCAGTGAATGCTGGCTGTTATCCCCCTGAATAAGGGGTTTGACTGGTGTTTTCATGGCCAGAGCCTGCCCTGGATATGGAGTGCAGCCTCCCTTTTGCTCTGTGATGGTCACTGCCCTGTCAGGGGTGTGTTCTGCTCCCTACTTGTTGGAGTAGAGGACCCCAGATCTGTTTCTTAGCTGTGATTCTGATCTGTGGTGTGAGTTAGGTGGGATTGGAGCACTCCCACTGGGAGAGAATCCACTGAATATTCCTCCTCTGTAGCTGTTTACCTGTGAGTGTGCTCTGTTGTGTCCCCTTTCATTCATTGTGTGGGCACACACGGTACACTGTTGTTGGTACTGCTCTCTGTCCTACCTTAACTGTGGGTATGCTGTCAGTTGGCCCTGGTGACTCTCACGTGTTGTTTTCACCAGGCCACCATCACAGATCCACTGAGGTCATGTCTCAGGACTGCAGTAACTGTGTACCTGGACCTGCTATGGAGGCAGCTCAGACTCTGGCCTTGCCCATCCCCTGTATGTGCCCATAAAGCCCACAGGTCCTAAAGCCAGACCCGTCTCAGCTGCAGGAGCACTTGTCCATTTGGATGTTCTGCAGACACTGAATTTAGGAAGCTGTCTGTGGAGGTCTAACTCCGCAATTTGCACAGCCACAAGGAGAGATTTCAGCTCTTCTTTCTTAGTCACAGAACCCCTGGGGCTCAGCTGTTGTTTCAGCCCCACCTCTGAGTGTGGGCCACCCCCACCAGCCTCTGCTCCTGAGGCTGCCAGAGCACACTGAGCCTGTCAGGTGGGAGGGAGCCGAGGCAGCAATCTGGGTGAGTGGGCCGCCCAGGCGATTGGGGCGAGCAAGTTACCCAGGTGGGGTAGGTGCAGAGGAGGCAATGACCGGAGATGTGTGAGCCTGCTCTGGCGGGAGCCCCGCCTAGTGCCTGTGGAGGCAGGGCCGGCATGTGAGGAGAGAGACTGCAATGGCTGCCCTGCCCTTTGCACGTCACTCAACGATGGCGCTTTTCCTCTATCATGGTCTGGGCTTCCTCCAGGAGCATTCCAGGTTGCAAAGCTCCTCACTCCCGTCCCCGCAGGCTGTCTCCTCACAGCCAACAGCAGTCCCTTTCCCGGGTCTGCTCCCCAAACCCCACGTTTTAGCACCCAGCCCCCATCCACCCTGATGGACACATGTCTCAGGCTGGGGCATGCAGGGCTGTGGCATGGACCATTTGGGTAGGTTTCAGTCTGTCCTTCCTGCCACAGACCGGTTGCTGTGCTCTCCTCCAAGACTCCGAAGCTCCCCTTCTGTCCCAGGTGATCTCCCCACTGGTGAGGGGGCTTCCCCAGATGCATGAAGCTCTCCTCATCTTCAGCTCCCTTCTAGGGATGCAGGTCCCATCCTGCTTCCTCTCCTCTTCCTTTTCCCTTCTTCTTTCTTTCATCCTACCTGGTTACATGGGGATTCTTCTTGCCCTTTTAGGTGTCTGAGGTGCTCTGCTAGTGTTCAGCAGGTGCTCTGTGAGAACTATTTCATTAGTAGATGTTTTCTTGATGCATTTGTGGGAGAGATGAACTCCACGTCCTTCTACTCCTCCGCCGTCTTGATCCTTTGGATTGGCATGGATTTCTTTGAGTCTATCCTTTTGAGATTTGGTCAGCTTCTCATATCTGTAGATTTTTATCTCTTCCTAAATAGGGGGATTTTACAGCCATTATTTCTTTATTTTTTGAAACACTTTTTCATTTCTGCCTGTTTTTTTCCTCTCCTTGGATTCTAATGACACGAATGTTAGATCTTTTGTTATAGTCTCACAGGTCCCTAAGGCTCTGTTCAATTTTTTTTAATCTATTTTCTCCCTATTGCCCAACTGTGTAGGTTCTATTGTACTACCTTCCAGTTCACTGATTCTTTCCTTTGTCCTTTCCACTCTACTGTTGATCTCATTTACTTACTTTTTAATTTTGGTTATATTTTTCAATCCTAAAATTTTCATTTTTTTCTTTATATCTTCCATTTCTTTGCTAAGGCTTTCTATTTCTTTGCTGAGGCATTCCATTTTTTAAAATTCATTTCAAGCATATTCATCATTGCTATTAGAAGTGGTTTTTTTTTATCATGGCTGCTTTAGAATCCTTGTCAGATAATTATAACATCTCTGTCATCTTGGTGTTGGCATCTATTGACTGGCTTCTTATTACTGCTGGGTGAGAATGAGAGTTCCAGATCCTATGTGGCCTCCACTGAAATGATGTTGGTGACGGTGGGGCTTCTAACCACGGTGGTTGGTGAAAGTCCTGACCCTTCACTAGGCCTCCTATTACATTACTCCAGCAAGGAGGGAGAGGAGCTGGGTGGGGGTGAAGTCCAGGCTTCCTGTGTGTTCTCCACTGATACTGCCAGGAAGAGTGGCTCATTACCAGCTGTCTGGGATGAAAGTCCCCTTTCCCTACTTGGTCTTCTCTAATGCCACTCTGATGCAGACGTTGGGGTGTCTTCTTTTAGTCTCTCGAGGATGGAAGTCTATGCTCCCCACTCAGCCTTTGCTGTTATGGGTGTAAGCTGGGGCCACAGTTTTTCCTATGGTGTTTGGCTGGGGTAGAGTAGTTATTGTCTAAGAGTTTTCTGTCTTGCTAGACTGTCCCTTAACTGGTCTTTTGACTAGAGAACATGCATTTGGTGGTTTTTTGCTTTGTTTTCGTTTGTTTTGGTCTACACCTGTTAGGTTTGGTTTCTGCGTTGCCGACTTCTTCAGCAGCTTCATCCCCATTTTATTTCAGCCATCTTGGTTTCAGGTACTTTCATCCTTTACCTGGACTGTTGAGTTAACCCCTAGTGAGTCTTTCAGACTGTAACCTATAATCTCTGACTTCTCCAACATAGCCTCCGCTTCTGCCAGTGTTTTCTTCCTAGGAAGCAGAACTGACCATGTCACCCTTCTGTTAATACCATTGTTCATAAAATAAAATTCCATCTCCTTTGTAAGGCCCTGCAGATCCTCCAAGGTCCAATTCCAACTTTGCCTTTCCATCTTTAATTTCTAGTAAATCCTTCTGCCTACTTTCTTGCTCTAGACATGCCATATACCTTCCCTCACATTATTCCTTTGTCTCTAGTACATTTCTTTACTCTGGGAAGTATGGTTTAGAAGTTAAAAGCACTAGAGATAGGCTGCCTGAGTTTAAATTCCATCTCCAATATTTTCTAGCTGAGTGATCTTGTATAGCACTACCTCTCTGTGCCTCAATTTTCCCATCTGAAAAATGGGAATAATAATAGCACAGGATTGTTATAAATTAATATTCTTAAATTAAATATTCTACATAAAGCATTGCCTGGTTACAGAGGAAGGTCCCCATAAATATGAGTTATTAGTATAATTTGTATTAAATTAATACTCAGTGCTTCAATTTAAATCTTACCTCTCTATGAAGTTTTTATGAGTTCTGCCCACTGCTCTCCCATTATTGGAATTAATTACTCTTTCCCATCTGCACCCACGCCACTTAACTTACATTGCTTTTATACTTCATTCTGTTTGCTTAGCTAGGTTGCAGATCTCTCTCACTAACCATGTTTGTTCATTTTTAGATTCATTCAGTCAATGGAAGCATTCACTATGAGTCAAACACTAGATCACAGAGGTGTCTAAGACATTGACTCATATCCATGACAGAATTTATTTTAAAGAACTTATGTGCTCAGGCACTGTGCTAGGCAGCATAAATGGAGAAGGATGGGACATTAGATCCCTAAGGATTGAATGATGGTAAAAAAAAAAATGGAGAGAGGAAGTATAAGTTTAGCAGGGAGGCTGAATAAAGGGAAGGTCATGTAAGGGTGAGGGCAGGACTTCCCTGTTGGTGCAGTGGTTAAGAATCCACCTGCCACTGCAGGGGACACGGGTTTGATCCCTGGTCTAGGAAGATCCCACATGTGGCAGAGCAACTAAGCCCATGTGCCACAACTACTGAGCCTGTGCTCTAGAGCCTGCAAGCCACAACTACTGAGCCCGCATGCTGCGACTACTGAAGCCTGCGCACCTAGAGCCCATGCTCCACAACAAGAGAAGCCACTGCAATGAGAAGCCTGCGCACCACAATGAAGAGTAGCCCCCACTCACCGGAGAAAGCTTGCACACAGCAACGAAGACACAACTCAGCCAAAAAAAAAAAGTTTTTTTTTTAGAAAGGGTGAGGGCAATTAAGCAAGTTTATTGTGGATAAGACCAGCAAATTGAAAGAGAGAGATTTTGACAGTGATTAGGAAAGAATGAGAAAATGTTTGAAGAAGAAAGACATGTGTGTGTGTATACATACATATATGTGCACATATATGCATGTTTTTTGCATAAACACATCTTGTGTGTATATATGTAAATATATGACATATATACATACCTCTCTCTCTCTCTCACACACACACAGACACACACACGGAGGAGGTGGGGGAGAGAAGGGAAGGAGAAAGGGAGAAACTGCAAGCTTGAGAGAGAATTATACACATATATAATCTCTCTTTCTCTCCTTCTCTCTCTGTCTTTCTGTGTGAATAATATATAGTAAAGTATATCTTTCTATCTGCCTACCTCTGTATAGATAGAGATGGAGATCAGTCAAACAAGAAAGGTAAAAGAAGGATGAATCACTGATGGAATGAAATCTTATAGGAAGGAGGAGGAAAAGATTTGATCAAAAGCACAGGTAAAACTCCCTTAGAGAAATGAGGGAGGAAGGTCAGGATCAAATGGAAGAGAAGGGAGTTACAGTTCATGTAAGTTGGCTGCTGTTTCCTCTGGGAAGATGGGAAGCACAAGAAGGGTGAGGATGGAGAAGGGGGCTAAAAGAAAGGGGTAGTGGTTTGGTACATTTTCTCTTGGAATTGAGAAAGGACAATGCAAGGGACTTAGAAGTTTTCCTACCAATATAAGGGCCTCACTGAGGGTGTAAACCAAACATTTACAATGGTGCTAATATGAATGATTTTTTTTTTCAGAAACACTTAGCCTTTGGACAAGAAAGCTGGCAGGTGAGGGTTACAGTGGTCTTGGGGTTAGGCCTGGGGATGGTGGGAGGGCAGCAGAAAGGTCCTGGTAAGAGCCAAGTGTAGTGTAGTTATAGTAGCCAGGCTGTGTAGAGAAAAGTGAATGGAGGATGAGACTTAACTGGGTGAGCTGGAGAGTATAAGAAGCTTGAGGAACCAGAGAGGTTGGAGAGCACATTTACTTTGACTGTAGCGATGAGGGTAGTAGGAAGACAGAAAGATCTGGTTGAAGAGTGGGATTTCTGAGTGTGAGTCATTCATCCAACAGTCACTGAACATCGGCTTTGTCCATTTACTGTGGGAGGCTCTAGGAACAAAGAGAAGAATGGAGACCAGGTGGTTCCTGCCCTTAAGGAGCTCACAGCCCAGACTTCAGAGGTGGTGCCTTTCTAAGTGAAAACTAAAGTCCAGGATATGCTCTTGGAAGTGGTTTACTGCAGTAGGTTGGAGGGGAGGGTTGGTGGAGCAAAGGAAGCCACACAGCTGGTAGGCTAGCGTGTTGGATGTGTCATCCACAGGAGTTTATCAGTCCTGTAGAGAAAGTCAGGGTTTCTCTCTGCTCAGTCATTTCTCCAGGGCCGTGTGTATCCTCTTACCATCCTCTGAGGTGGGAGCTATTTTTCTTTTCTTTTTTTTCTTTTTTGGCCATGCTGCGTGGCTTGTGGGATCTTAGTTCCCTGACCAGGGATCAAACCCGTGCCCCCACAGTGGACGCACGAAGTCCTAACCGCTGGGGAAGGGAAGTCCCCAGGGAAGTCCCTGGGAGTTATTTTTCCTTTCAAGCTTTTGCATCTCAGACTCCATGTGACCACAATGAGGTCAGTCCTTGCATGGTTTTCTTTAGTGTAGAGTGGAGAGCGAGTGGGACTCAAAGAACTGATTCCATGCTTTGGTGCAATGAGTCTCTAAAGAACTACTGATCTTGTGCTTTTTTGCCCTTACCAGTAAAATGGAGATAGGAAGATGCCACAAATCCTTTGTGAGGCAGAGGCAGCTGGGATAAGTAAAGATGTAAATAAATAAGCAAAAGTCGGATGCTGCAGGAGCTGGTAGGAAGCAGTGATAATGAATGAGTGTGTATGCATGGAGCGAGGAGACTGCTTAGGGCTCCGGGACCTCTGTGACTGATTTCATTTTTTTTCTACACAATTCTAAATGAAACTGGCAACCTAAAGGAGCTGTGTATAATCTAGGTCTTTCAGAGACCCCTGATGGCTTCTCTAGCTGGGTTGAACAGAGGCCTTGAGATTTCTCCATGGAAGATACAGGCTGTGGGAATCCACTTGGCAGCATGTCCAGGTTTTTTGTGCCTACAGAGCTGCATGAGACTTCATTTCATGGCCCATCTGGGCATTACTATCTGGAAACTAAATTTCCTCCCTTCCTCTTCCAGAGAGGCTGGCTTGCAAACTTCACTGATGAGGAGCCACACAGGAGCCGCTGTAGCTATTTTGTGGGTTTTGGCTGACAGAAGGGAAGAGGAAGCGTACATCTTTTGATTTCTTACCCTTAGCTTCCCTTTTTGCTCTGACCTTGGGAGATTGGTTTCTCTGGCTGTCTGGTTCAAATTCCAGATTAAACTCTGGCAGTGGGCTTTATCCTTTCAGGGAATGCTATTTCATATCTTCAGGGGTCCAGACAAAGACCACCAAGGTTTCTCTGCTAAGCAGTTCATAACAACACCAGGTCTAAGGCATGATGTGATCTCTCAGCCATGTGATGGCTCTCTGATATTTTTTATGCCATTTTTCTCTTCTTTCAGAGCCTGAGAAGCCAACTGAGGCCAACCAAGTTTCAGAACCTCTACTGTCTGGTACTAGCATCTCCAAGGATGAACCATTCTAACCAGATACTCCTCTACTCTTAAGAGTACACTTCTCCCCAGGTAGCTAAGGGGATAATAAGATTTTTTTGTTTTGTTTTTCGTTTTGTTTTTTAAGCTGTGCTGCGTGGCATGTGGGATCTTAGTTTCCTGACCGTTGATTGAACTGGCGCCCCCTGCATTGGAAGTGCAGAGTATTAACCAATGGACTACCAGGGAAGTCCTGATAATAAGACTTTTTTATGACCCTTTGCACACTGTGTGATGAGATAGTCATCTGCATGGTGGCTTATATACCAGGGATGTGCACTGCTGCTACTGAAATATAAGATGAAATGTACTATCACCAGGCATACTTCATTTTGTATATCCAGTGGTTACACTCAGTATAGGTGGGTAGACTCAAGGTTCCAGAGAATATGAATTTGCAGCACTGGGAAATAGGTTATCTCTAATATGGAAACCAGTGAAAATGGCATGCAATGCATGCAATTAGTCATTCAGTTTAAGAGATGGTGCTTATAAGCCAGCTTGTCATCTTCATCAGGAGGCCAGCATGTGTACAGGAAGACAAAATTCTGAGAGGTAGGTGATGGAAAGAAGCTGTCTCCTCAATTGTGCCACAGATTTTCAGTAATTAGGTGAAGGAGCTTTGGGTCATAGATGAAAAAAAGCTGTCAAAGAGTAAGAAGTATAAGAATTAGTAGGTGCTGTCCAAAGAAAGTATGCTGCAATTCTTGTTTACTGGCCCTAGAGTGTTCTCTAGACATCATTTTCCCCTAGAACGGTGTGGGGTTAATCCAATGGATAATCACAGGGAGAAAACCCTGGCTTTGAAAATATATGGCTGCTTAGTTGTAATTCTGCCCTAGCCAAGATAATCCCCAGGGTCAACTTGTCTAGAAGAGAATCTGATCTAGATCTTATGCCAGGTGGCTCTCCAGTTATGAATTAATAAACTGGTATTGGTTGATGTTGTATTTTCTTTTTTCTTTCTTTTTTAAAAATAAATTTATTTATTTTATTTTTGCATTGGGTCTTCATTGCTGCACGTGGGGTTTCTCTAGTTGCAGCAAGAGGGGGCTACTCTTCATTGCGGTGCATGGGCTTCTCATTGCGGTGGCTTCTCTTGTTGTGGTGGCTTTCTGTTGCGGTGCCTTCTCTGTTGAGGTGCCTTCTCTGTTGCAGAGCACGGGCTCTAGGCATATGGGCTTCAGTAGTTGTGGCGCACAGGCTTAGTTGTTCCACGGCATGTGAGATCTTCCCGGACCAGGGCTTGAACCCGTGTCCCCTGCATTGGTAGGTGGATTCTTAACCACTGCGCCACCAGGGAAGTCCCCTGATGTTGTATTTTCTTGAGGGCTTGGTTGATGTGATTTGTTCTCCCGGAGTCTGTTTACTTCTGGTCATGGAACATTGAATTGGTGGCCCAGGGCTTGGACCTGTGGTGTTCTGAGCAAGGCCGCTAGGAGCTGCCAAGCAGACCTCTCTCTGACACCTTTCTTGCTGTAATGGTGATGTGCATGAGGTTCACAAACACTGAGAGTTTCTTAGGTTGATCAATGAGGTAATGATGTTTGTTCTAGAGCAGGGTTTCTCAACCTCAATGCATTAACATTTGGGGCCAGATAGTTCTTTGTTGTGGGGGTGCTGTTCTATACATTGTAGGATTTTAGCAGTATCCTTGCCTCCTACTAGATGCCAATATCAACCTCCACTGGAGTTGTGACAACCAACTGTACCCTGGGGAGCACACTGCCCAAGGTTGAGGATCATTATTTTAGGAACTAACCAGTGATAAGGGATTTCCTTGAGGACTAGAGCATAAAATTTCACTTGTAGGTGGATGAGTTCTTCATGCCTCTTACCTTTATATTGGTTAAGTGTATTAGGGTTCTCCAGAGAAACAGAAACAGAAACATACATATTTTTTACATAAATATATAACAATAGATTATTATTATTATGAAGAATCAGCTCACATAATCATAGAGGTTGAGAAGTCCCATGATTTGCCATACACAACCTTGCAATATGGAGACACAGGAAAGCCAGTGGTGTAGTTCAGTCCAAGTCCAAAAGCCTGAAAACCAGGAGAGCGAATGGTGTAAATCTCAGTCTGAGGCCAGAGAAGACAAGATGAGATGTGATGCTCCAACTCAGCAGTGAGGCAGGAAGAAAGAGGCAAGTTCGTCCTTCCTCTGCCTTTTGTTCTATTCAAGCTCTCAATGGATTGGGTAATGCCCATTCATATTGGGGAGGGCAATCTACTTTAGTTAGTCTACCTATTGCTAATCTAATCTGGAAACACCTTCATAGACACACCCAGACATAATGTTTAATCTGGACATCCCATGGCCAGTCATCAAATTAAGCATCATAGTAGGAGATGCAGAAATGTTTTAATTACAGGGCAAATCACCAGTGGAGAGTGTCTAGAACTACCTGGAGTAGTTTCATCACTATTAGTGGAGGGCTCAGGGAGTTTGGCTCTGGGAGTCATCACGTATCTAACTTCTGCAGACCTTGTCTCATTGGCAGCTGCCCTGAACAGAATCTCCTATGCTGAGTCCTGCCCTCTGTCTCAGTGTCCTCATGAAGGACTTGCCCTCCTACCCTAGATCAGATTTATAAAGGATGCATTAAGTGAAACTCCTCCTAAGCCTATGCTGTTATAATATCTGAGTGCTCAGGCTGAAGGGGATCACAGAAGTTAGGCAGAGCATTTTGCAAACTCTATTGGGCATCTTACAAAATGAGAGTCTGATTCCAAAGGTCTGGGTGCCCAGGATTATGCAGATCTAACAAGCTCCTAAGTGATGTCAATCCTGCTGGTCCTTGTACCATAATTTGAATAGTAAGAATCTAGGCCAGAGGGCTGCAGACTATGTATGGTCCGTGGGCCAATCTGGGTCCACCACCTAGTTTTGAAAATAAGGTTTTATTGTAACACAGCCACATTCATTCTTTTGTGGTTGTTTGTGGTGGTTTTGACACCATGATGGCAAAAGCTGAGTAGTTGAGACAGAGAGCATATAGCCCTCAGAGCCCTTTCATAGTAAAGTTATAAATGTGTACTGACCCCCACTTTACGTTGACTTGTGCTACATGGACCATAGGGGGTTTTCCTGTTCACTCTGTAGGATGGCCCACCAGCAGTGGTTTTTCCTGACCGTCAGCCTGCCTTCTTTGTCCCCCTTTCTTTTACCTCTGGCTCCTGCAACCCTCTCCATTAGTGCCTGGGGCATGGAGAGACTTGCAGGAGGAATTTCTGTGCCACGGTTAAGCTTCCGTCTTGCATGTGGTCCTTTCATAGTCCTGAAGAAGTACCCTGCTTGGCACCCCACTCAGAGCCAGTCAGCCCTGGTGTCCTTTTAGTCTTCAAAGTGGCTCACTCTAAGACCTGTTCAGAAATACTCTCTGGGACTTCCTCATGCATACAAAGCTCATGCCTAATTGCTCTTTCTGTTTTTCAGCCAGCCAGAATTGACTGAGAACCTCCTTTCATCAGGCACCATGCTAGGTACCAGGGTAATAAGGACTTGTAAGAAGTCTCTTCAGTAAACCAATAATTCCAATTGCAATATCATAGGTGCAATATCAGAAAAATATTCTAATACTTCGATAGACAAAAAAAGAATCTGGAGGATTTGGAGCTTTACTGCATTAGACCTTTCTTTTTAAATAAAACATGAATTTTTATTAATTTTTACACAAACTCATTTTTGCATCCATTGACATGATATGTTTTTCCTCTTAATCTATAAATGTGATAGATTACAATTATTTACATTCAATGTTTTTAAGTGAGATAATAACATCTTTTACTTAAAATTAAGCAATATCCATAATTTGATATAAATTAGAATTTTGTTGACTTCAATTTTTTAAATCAAAGTGTAGTTGATGTACAATATTCTGTAAATTACAGGTGTACAATATAGTGATTCACAGTTTGTTTGTTTTTTTAATGGAGAGCCAAGAGGTGTTAGTCTTTTCTTTTTTTTCTTTCTTTATTTTTTTAGACTTGATTTCTCTAGGTGTGCAGGCTTCAGTAATTGTGGCTCACGGGCTCTCGAGAGCAGGCTCAGTAGTTGTGGCTCATGGGCTTAGTTGCTCCATGGCACGTGGGATCTTCCTGGACCAGGGATTGAACCTGTGTCCTCTGAATTGGCAGGCGGATTCTTAACCACACTGCCACCAGGGAAGTCCCCACAGTTTTTAAAGGTTATACTCCATTTTTAATTATTATAAAATATCGGCTATATTCCCTGCATTGTACAAGATATCCTTGTAGCTTATTTTATACATAATAGTTTGTACTTCTGAATCCCCTACTGTATATTGCCCCTCCCCGCTTCCTCTCTCCACTGATGCACTAGTTTGTTCTCTATATCTGCAAGTCTTCTTTTTTGTTATATTCACTAGTTTGTTGTATTTTTTAGATTCCACATATAAGTGATATCATATAGTATTTTGACTTTAATTTTAATATCTCTATAATTCTGCTACCATTCCTATTAACTGAAAATCAATATTTGATTGCTGGATTCTCTAAAGAATCTTTAAAAATTAACCTTTAAAATTCATTGTTGTACCTCATCAACATCTTATATTTATTATTATTAATTTTAAAAATTGTGGTAAAATACATATAACATAAAATTTGCTATTTTAACCATTTTTAAGTGTACAGCTCAGTGGCATCAAGTACATTTACTTTGTTGTGCAACCATTATCATTATCCATGTCCAGAACACTTTTCATCTTGCAAAACTGAAACTTTGTACTCTGTACCAATTAAACAATCATTTCTTATTTCTCCCTTCTCCCAACCCCTGACAACCACCATTCTGCCTTCTGTCTATGAATTTGACTACTCTAGGTACTTCATATAAGTGGAATCATACCATATTTCTTCTTTTGTGACTGGCTTGCTTCACTTAGCATAATGTCCTCAAGGTTCATCCATGTTGTGCATGTGTCAGAATTTCACAGGTACATGTAAAAGTATGAGATTAGAACACTCCCTAACACCATACACAGAAATAAGCTTAAAATGGATTAAAGACCTAAATGTAAGGTCAGACACTATCAAACTCTTAGAGGAAAACTTAGGCAGAACACTCTATGACATAAATCACAGCAAGATCCTTTTTGACCCACCTCCTAGAGAAATGGAAATAAAAACAAAAATAAACAAATGAGACCTAATGAAACTTAAAAGCTTTTGCACAGCAAAGGAAACCATAAACAAGACCAAAAGACAACCCTCAGAATGCGAGAAAATATTTGCAAATGAAACAACTGACAAAGCATTACTCTCCAAAATTTACAAGCAGCTTATGCAGCTCAATAACAAAAAAACAAACAACCCAATCCAAAAATGGGCAGAAGACCTAAATAGACATTTCTCCAAAGAAGATATACAGATTGCCAACAAACACATGAAAGAATGCTCAACATCATTAATCATTAGAGAAATCAAATCAAAACTACAATGAGATATCATCTCACACCGGTCAGAATGGCCATCATCAAAAAATCTAGAAACAATAAATGCTGGAGAGGGTGTCGAGAAAAGGGAACACTCTTGCACTGCTGGTGGGAATGTGAATTGGTACAGCCACTATGGAGAACAGTATGGAGGTTCCTTAAAAAACTACAACAGAACGACCATACGACCCAGCAATCCCACTACTGGGCATATTCCCTGAGAAACCCATAATTCAAAAAGAGTCATGTACCACAATGTTCATTGCAGCTCTATTTACAATAGCCAGGAGATGGGAACAACCTAAGTGTCCATCATCGGATGAATGGATAAAGAAGATGTGGCACATATATACAATGGAATATTACTCAGCCATAAAAAGAAACGAAACTGAGTTATTTGTAGTGAGGTGGATGAACCTAGAGTCTGTCATACAGAATGAAGTAAGTCAGAAAGAGAAAGACAAATACTGTATGCGAACACATATATATGGAATCTAAGAAAAAAAAAATGTCATGAAGAACCTAGGGGTAAGATGGGAATAAAGACACAGACCTACTAGAGAATGGACTTGAGTATATGGGCAGGGGAAAGGGTAAGCTGTGACAAAGCGAGAGAGAGGCGTGGACATATATACACTACCAAACATAAAATAGATAGCTAGTGGGAAGCAGCCGCATAGCACAGGGAGATCAGCTCGGTGCTTTGTGACCACCTGGAAGGGTGGAATAGGGAGGGTGGGAGGGAGGGAGATGCAAGAGGGAAGAGATATGGGAACATATGTATATGTATAACTGATTCACTTTGTTATAAAGCAGAAACTAACACACCATTGTAAAGCAATTATACTCCAATAAAGATGTTAAAAAAAAAAAGGCTGTAATACTCCATTGTATGCATATACCACATTTTGTTTATCCATTTGTCTGTGGATGGACACTTTGATTGATTTATCTTTAGGCTGCCATAATAATGCTTCATCATAATTTGTGTACAAATATCTGTTCAAGTCCCTGCTTTCAATTCTTTTGGGTGTAGACCCAGAGGTGAATTGCTGAATCATATGGTAATTCTATTTTTAATTTTTTGAGAAACTGCCACACTGTTTTCCATAGTGCCTCCACAATTTTACCTTCCCATCAACAGTACAAGGGTTCCTCTCCAATTCTCTCCAACACTTGCTATTTTCTGTTTTGTTTTGTGTTTTTTTTGATAGTAGCCATCCTAATGGATGTGGGGTCGTATCTCATTGTGTTTTTGATTTGTGTTTCCCTAATGATTAGTGACGTTGAGCATCTTTTCATATGTTTATTGGCCATTCATGAATCTTCCTTGAAGAAAGGTCTATTCAAATCCTTTGCCCATTTTTTAATCAGGTTGTTTGTTTTTTGCTGTTGTTGTGTTGTAGGAGTTCTCTATAATCTAGATATTAATCCCTCATCAGATATATGATTTGCAAATATTTTCTCCCATTCCATTGGTTGCTTTTCACTCTGTTGATTGTATCCTTTGATGCACAGAAGTCTTAAGTTTTGATGTAGTCCAACTTATCTATTTTTATTTTGTTGCCTGTGCTTTTGGTGTCAAGTCCAAGAAATCATTTCCAAATCCAGTGTCATGAAGCTCTTCCTCCATGTTTTCTTCTAAGAGCTTTATAGGTTTAGCTCTTCCACTTAGGTCTTTTATCCATTTTTAATTTTTTTTTTAATATGGTGTAAGATAAGGGTTGAACTTCATTCTCTTGCATGTGGATATCCAGTTTTCTCAACAAGACTATTCTCTCCAAATTGAATGGTCTCTTGTTGAAAATAATTTAACCATATATGTAAGGTTTTATTTCTGGGCTCTCTGTTTTATTCCATTTATCCATATGCCTGTCTTTATGCAAGTACAACACTGTTTTGATTCCTGTAGCTTTGTAATACGTTTTGAAATGAGGAAGTGTGAGACTTCCAGCTTTGTTTTTTTTTATTAGGATTGTTTTAGTAATTTGGATTGCTTGATATTCCATATGAATTTTAGTATGGATTTTTCTATTTCTGAAAAAAAAGGAAGTCTTTGGGATTTTGAGACTACAGTAGAACCTCTTACAGGAAACGTTAGCCAGGGAGGAGGGACATTTAGGCAAAAGGAAGGGCACAACCAAAAGCATGAAAAGATAAAAGCGTTTAGTGTATTTGGGGAACTGAAAGTAATCTGGTATTGTTGAAGCATTAGGCATACTTGTATCTCTGTGTATATGTGTAAGAGTGTAGACTTGGGTAGGAGATGAATTAAGAGCCAAAATAGAGGTCAGATATTGTGAAAGTGGATGTGTTTTGTGTTAAGAAGTTTAATGGGGATTAAACTTCTTAACATTAATGAAGGGTTGGACTTATGGAGTGAAGTGATCAGATTTGTACTTTATAAAAGATAACCCTGATGGTAAAAGTGGGTGCTAGATTGAATAGGAAGAGGTATTTGCAGAAGCATCAGATAGGAGACTGTTGGAAAACTCACAGAAATAAAATGATGAGACTTGCACTATAGTAGGATTAGTGGGGATAGAAAGGAGGGAATGGACCTGAAACAGCTTTGCCCTACTATATACTCAGAAATATTCCAGTGGCTTCACTCTCTTCCTAGGTCCTGAAGTCCTCAGACCTGCAGAGCAGTTTCTGAACTCAGGGTGGTGGTTCCAAGTCTTCACCTGTATCATCAGTTGTCACCTTTTAGGAACTCAAATGGCTGTTGAAGACTCAGAGGTACAGGGGTCCCTCAGCAATAGCTAGCCCACTCCTCATCTGCCACTATCTGGGCCTCTGGCTGCTCCAAGGACCTTGTGTTTGTTTCTGTCCTACCTATGGGTTGGTCTGTCTTTTCTTGCTTTGGTCTTCCCTGAGCCCACTGGAATTCACCAAAGTGAGAGTTGTCTTATCTGTTGTGACCCATTCCATCCACCTATGGAATTGCAGCTCTCCAGGCCCTCTGAATGTGATCCATGTTACCAATGTCTGTGACCCACCTGAGAACCTGTTTCTTCTGAAAGGACTGGAACCTTCTGCTTCCCTAGCTTTCCCTAACCTGACATCCTTCCATACCCTGTGACTCAGTTCCCTGTCTTCAGATAGAGTGGCACTGAATAGGAGTCATTAAGATCTCTGCCACTTGAAATCCTCAGCTCTCTGCTAGGGCTTCACTGAATGGATAATGATAATGCTGGTTCTAAACAGCAGCAGCAGCTGGGGAAAGAATGTGCTCCCCCAGCCAGAGGCTGAGCCACTGAATACTGAGATCCCAAGTTCCTGTTCTGAACTCTGATTATCAGTTCCTTTGATGGGCCGTTTGTGGCAGTGCATGTGTGTTTGGTTGGCCCATCACAGTCACAGGTGGAGTCATGGAGCTAGGGGCAGGTAGCAGCCTCGAGCTCCCAAGTTCTTGGGGGCATTTTAGAACAGGAACCACTTTGGGAGTTCTGAAATAGTCAGCTCTGACCCATTGCCAAGAATGCACATTTGGTGATACGTGGGATGAAGCAAGCTGATCAAAGTACACAAGTGCCATCAGTACAGGGGAAAGCAGAGCCAGGTGAAAAGCAGGCTGTGGCTTGGGGTAAAAATGCAGTGATTAAAGTGATGATGGACTGAACCTCATAGGCAAACCGGGAAGAATGCAATAAAAAGGATCAAGGAAAGGTGAGGGAGAAATGTTTAAATGGGAAATTGGGAGGAGATGGGGAAAGAGAAAGGAGAAAGGCCAGGAAAAACAGATTTAAGGAGTTGCTGCTTCTTTGAAAGCCAAGAAGCTGTTAGAGCAAAGAGTACAAGATCTCAGATCTTTGCAGCCCCCTGGCTGGGAAGGTTGGACTGGATTTTGTTCTTGAGCCCAGGCTACCTGGAGCACAGCCTCAGGAAATCAGAATGTGTTCTCATCACTCACTTTGTGTTCCCAAACAGAAGAGAAGAGAGGGAGGGTGGCCACCTTGATCCAGCTGAAGCATCTCCAGGAGGCCTTTTCTGGATGTCACATCGAGGCTGTCCTTCTACCACAACACGGAGCTGGTGATCCCCGAGTTCGTGGACATGGCTTTGCTCAGCAATATCCTAGAGGCCTATTCCTTTGTCTCAGGTAGTTGTTCAGTCTCAGCTGGGCCAGGTCTGAGGCCTGGGGCTGGGTAGAGCCATCTCCTGGGTGGCCATCTCTGGTCTTATACTCAGGAGAGAAATGCCTCTCATAACAGAGGGGCTCTGTGGTACTGAGTTTTGAGATGAAACGTTTTCTGGTTTGAAACTTAAGCTTTCTCTAATTTGGCAAATGGGGGGTTCTAAGAGCTTTATCTTGCTGAAAAATATTTGGTTTCCTTTTGGGCTCGGGTGAATGAAATAGCCTGGGGCTACTGTTGGCTTCTGTCATTAAGCATTTAACTCTGATATGTAAGGCCAGAATGGAGTATCCTCAGCCTGATTATTTCTATGCAGTGGTTCTCAACTCCTCCCAGGTTGTGTGTGTGTGTGTGTGTGTGTGTGTGCGTGTGTGTGTTTATGTGTAGTCTGTGTTTGGGGGGTTGTGTGAGAAGTTTGATAACCTTCTGGGAGACATGGAGACAGAAAGTATGTGAGTCTGGGAGAGTCTGATATTTGCTCCCTCCTTGGTTCACAGTTGTTTCTTTTAGAAAGATGGCTGACTTTCTCCTCAAGATCATTTCTTGAGAACAGGTGCTGTTCACATAAAAGGAGTCATTTAAATATACCCAATAAAGCTGAAATTTTAAAAAATACATGAAAATGCTGAATAGTTTGAATGACCAAATTGATTTTCTTCTGCTTGAGTGAGTTTTTAAGGTTTTGTTAGTTTGCTTTTCTTTATTTTATTTGGCCTTATGTCTATGTTTGTTGTATAAAAGGAAGGGACTGAGGTTCTGCTTAGGTTTCCCCTGGGGGACTGGTTTTACTTTCTAGTTCTCTGGTCAGGCTTGATATGTGGTGACCTCAGAGTTCAGGTGCAAAACCTGACACTTCTATTTACAATGGCAAACCTAGCTAGGGCTGAGGATAAAGGCAGTTCATGGCTTTTTGTTGAGAGAGCATCTTGGATGACGTGCAACCTGATTTTAGAAAGGAGGACTTCTCAGGAGCCTGGCTGGCTCCTTTGTGGTTGGCAAGATGCAGCATGTAGTCTTCACATGCCTCAAGTCCAGGGTTCTCTCTTTTCAGATCAGCAAAGGCTCAGGTCATCAGTCAGCTCCTCACCTCCCAAAGGAAGTTCAGTGCCTGGGGCCTCCTTACCTGGGCACCCACACATCAGAGAAATCTCAGTTCTGCCCATTCTTCTAGGCTATTCTGGAGAGAAAGGACACTGGAGCTAGAAAAGAGATGTTTGAAACTCTGGTATCATGTTTTCACAAGCAATTAAATTGATGATCTCCTCAGTTCTATAGTGAGGACACCCCAAAATGAAGTGGGGTGTGGCAGGGGGGGTCTGGAGTTTCCAGGCCTCAGATGACACTTGCAAATAAGCTGTTGTAAGAAAATACCTTGGGTGAGAGCAAACAGGCTTCTGGACTTTGGAACTCTACTCAGCACAAGAAGTACCTGGCGGCTTTCCATTTTGACCAGGATGACCCTGAGTTGTGATCATTGAATGCCCTGGTGTTTACCATGTGTCTTATGATCTTGTTAAGGTGAAAGGGTACATGGCCCTGTTTTTCTCTCCCCTTCAACCTTTTTCCTTCCCACTCCATATTCTGGAATTAAATATTGCTTAGGATGCAGGAAGATAATGCTTCTTTTAAGTAAATATGGGCTGAGATAAAAAGAGAAGGAAAGGAAATGGAAAGTGGAGTGGCTAAAATAAAATGCATTAGATCAAGTAAATAGACTTGGTGGCTAAAAATTCATTCTGAGTGTGATTCAGAACACTGCCTGACTATAAAGGAAATGAATTAAAAAATTTAAAATATGGGGGGCTTCCCTGGTGGCGCAGTGGTTGAGAGTCTGCCTGCCAATGCAGGGGACACGGGTTCGTGCCCCGGTCGGGAAGATCCCATATGCCGCACAGCGGCTGGGCCCGTGAGCCATGGCCGCTGAGCCTGCATGTCTGGAGCCTGTGCTCCGCAACGGGAGAGGCCACATCAGTGAGAGGCCTGCGTACCGCAGAAAAAAATAAAAAAAAATTAAAATATGAAGGTGAAGATAACAGCTCCTAACTGCTCCTATTTTCTTCCACTTTATCAGTTGCTTCATCCATGTGGTCCATCATTTCAGGAACACACTTGCTAATACACATAACTCCTTTATTCCTTTGTCTAGTTTCTGGTTAAACCAACAGGCAAAATCCCAACTCTTAAGTAAACCCTTCTTTCTCCCCTTTCTCCCTCTGCACTCAAGTAACCAAACACTGTTACAACTTTGCAGGTTGAAACCATTAAGAAATTCATGGAATTTGGCCTTAGCTGAGGCTTTGTAATACTGCGTCATTCTTTCTATTTGCTTTTGGATACATCTTGCTCCCATTCTTCACAATACCCATTTTAAACCTTGACCAAGGTATGATTTAAAATATCTGTTTATCAAAATGTACCCGTATTTGGCAAATGCAAACTAAGAAAAAAAGGCAGCATTAATGAAGAAGGGTTAAAGTTAATATATAAAGAGCTCTTACAAATCAACAAAGGATAAGTGTCCCAAAAGAAAAGTGGACAAAGGATAAGAATCAGCAGTTTGCCAAAGAAAAACTACAGATTACTGGTAAAACATAAGCAGCTCAATGTCTAGCAATTAAACAAATGCAAAATGAAACCAACAGTGAGGTTAACTTTTTTCTTTTTTTGCGGTACGCGGGCCTCTCACTGTTGTGGCCTCTCCCGTTGAGGAGCACAGGCTCCGGATGCACAGGCTCGGCCTCAGCGGCCATGACTCACGGGCCTAGCCGCTCCGTGGCATGTGGGATCTTCCCGGACCGGAGCACGAACCCGTGTCCCCTGCATCGGCAGGCAGACTCTCAACCACTGCGCCACCAGGGAAGCCCCCAAGGTTAACATTTTAATTTTATAAAATTCTCAAATATTTGAGCGATTACATTTATAATTTCAATTTTGGAGAAAGTGTAGGGAGATGAGTACTTGCACATATTGTTGATGGGATTATAAATTGCTATAGCCTCTCTAGAAAATGATTTGGGAACAAATGTCAAAAGCCTTAAAACTACATATAGAATTTAGCCAGCAATTCCACAACTAGGAATTTATCCTAATGAAATAATTAGGGATATGGGTCAAAATTTTACTGTGAAGACAGTTTATCTCAGAACTGTTTATAATAGTAAAAAAAAAATGTAGGTGAATATTAATTTAAGTAGAAAGATGTTTATGATGTGCTGTTAAGTAAACAAAACCTGTTACCACACAGCATATACAGTATAATCCCATTATGTGTGTATATTCATATGTATATATAACCACATTTTACTACAAACTATATCTGGATGCTGGGATTGTATGAGTATGTGTCTGTGTATTTTTAATTCTCTTTTGCTTAGATGTATTTATAAGTGTTCTATACTTCATTGATATTAGTTTTGTAATAAGTAATGTTATTTTATTGAAATTTTAAAATTTGAAATATATATATGTGTGTATATATAAATAAATAAATAAATATATACATATATATATATATATATATATATATATGTAAAATTACCACTGCCTTACTCTTTTCTGACTTCTCTAGCTGAGTATCTAAATGACCTGAACGTTACCACTTAGATGTGCCATAAGTGTTTCAAATTGAACCTGACCTGGAATGGAACATTGTCCCCTTTAAATATGCTTCTTTTTTAAAAATTGAACTATAGTTAATTTACAATTTTGTGTTAGTTTCAAGTATACCGTAAAGTGATTCAGATATATATATTATATGTATAATATATGTAATGTATAAAAAATATATATTTAAATATATACTTTTACATGTAAAAGAATGTATATATTTTATATATATAAAAAGAATATATATATATGTTCTTTTTCAGATTCTTTTCCATTATAGGTTATCACAAGATATTGAGTATAGTTCCCTGTGCTATACAGTAGGACCTTGTTGTTTACCTATTTTATATATAGTAGTGTGTATATGTTAATCCCAGACTTCTCATTTATCCCTCCCCACCTTTCCCCTTTGGTAATAAGTTTGTTTTCTATGTCTGTGAGTCTATTTCTGTTTTGTAAATAAGTTCATTTGTATCATTTTTTTAGATTCCACATATAAGTGATATCATATATTTGTCTTTCTCTTTCTGATTTGCTTCACTAGTATGATGATTTCTAGGTCCATCCATGTTCCTGCAAATAGCATCATTTCATTCTTTTTTTATGGCTGAGTAATATCCCATTGTGTATATATATACATATGTATATATATGTATATATATATGCCACATCTTTATCCATTCATCTGTCAGTGGACATTTAGGTTGCTTCCATGTCTTGGCTATTGTAAATAGTGCTGCTATGAACACTGGGGTGCATATATCTTTTTGATTAGAGTTTTCTCCGGATATGTGCCCAAGAGTGGGATTGCAGGATCACATGGTAACTATTTTTAGTTTTTTAAGGAACCTCCATAATGTTCTCCATAGTGGCTGTACCAACTAACATTCTCATCAACAGGGTAGGAGGGTTCTTTTTTCTCCACACTCTCTCTAGCATTTATTATTTATAGACTTTTTAATGATGGCCATTCTGACTGGTGTGAGGTAATACCTCATTAGAGTTTTGATTTGCACTTCTCTAATAATTAGTGATGTGGAGTATCTTTTCATGTGTCTGTTGGCCATCTGTATGTCTTCTTTGGAGAAATGTCTATTTAGGTCTTCTGCCCGTTTTTTGATTGGGTTTTTGTTTTTTTGATATTAAGCTGTATGAGCTGTTTGTATATTTTGGAAATTAATCCCTTATCAGTAGCATTGTTTGCAAATTAAACATACTCCTTATTTTGTGTACCATCTAGGGCATCACCTATACTAGAAATATGATTTTTAGCCTTTGATGCATCTTCTTCACTGCCCATATCCAATCACTTACAGTTGGTCCATTTCACCTTTCAATGTCCCTGAAATGCCTCCCTTCTACTTTATTCCCACTGTAACTGAGTTGGTTTAAGCTCATTCATGTTTTTGCCTGCTTTGCCATAATGGCATTTTCTATGGTCTACCAACCTCCAATCCGTGTTTTGTAGTGAAACGATGTTTCTAAAATGTAGCTGTGATGATGCAATTCTTTTTACTTTTTAGAATCTCTTTGTGGATCCTCGTTGTATCAAGGATAAAATCCAAACACTTTTTTATGGTTTAACAGTTAGAGTTGTTTTCAGCTGCAAATAGTAGAAACCTTCAATTTGGTGGCCTAAACACATAGGAGTTATCTTACCCACATAACAAGGAGGTAGGTGGTTGCTAGCATTAGCTCAAAAATGTAGGGGCCAGATTCTCTGTGATTCTCATGACCTTTTTTTTATGCTTTTCATCTCGTGGCTGCAAAATGGCTGCTGTTGCTCTTGCCTTTTGATTCAAGATTGAAAGACATATGAAAAAGGAAGGAGGTTCCAGCCGACCTCATCTCATGTTTCATAGGCTAGACCTGTGTCATATGGCCATTTCTAGCTGTAAGAGAGGCTGGAAAAATGAGAATTCTAGGCTTTTCAACTTCCAGACCAGGTTCATAATCAGGGGTGATTTTGCACAGTAGGGGGATTTCTGTCTATGTCTGGACACATTTTTGGCTATAACAACAGGTGAGGGTTGCTGCTAGTATCATCTAGTGGGTGGAGGAACATACTACAATGCATAGGACAACCCCTGTGACAAAGAATTAACTTTTCAAGATGTAGGTCGTGCCAAGGTTTAGGAAACATGCTAGAATAGAGACAAGCAAGAGGCAACGGACTTAGGGATGGTTTGAGGTACTCCAATATGCAGTTTTTTATGTGGCTTACCAGGGCTTTTATTGTCTAACCTTGACTTCTCCATGCTCTTATTTAATTATAGTCCTCCCTGACTAAGGCCTCACTTCAACTATTCTAAACCACCTGCCTAGCCTTTTCTCATCTCTTTTGCACAGTTATTTCCTTATCCAGGAACTCTTCCATTCAGTCTTGGACTGGCTAACTCCTTCCCAGTCTTTAAAGTTCTCTCAGTCATCTTCTCCCCTTATTCCCTACTCTGGCTTAGGTGCCCATCCACCTAAGAATCATCCATGTGTTCTCCCTACACGTGTTTGGTTTCCTCTATCTCAGCACTTGGATTGGAGCAGTAAACACTTCTTGTTCTAACTACTTGAAAGCAACCCCTTGGTATCATAATATAACAATTTAAAATGAGGATAATCTCATTAATAATAATAACCTCATTAATAACTTCTAGGAAGGTTGTTAGAAAGATTAAGCTGAATGATTGCTCTTTTTAATTTAATGTTTTGAATTGATAATACATTCTCCAGCCTCACTCTTCCATTCTTTTTAGATTTTTCTTTAAAAATCACCTTCTCAGTGAGATTCCTTTTGGTCACTTTGTCTACCTCCTTCCCTCCAGCACACATTTAACATATCATATCTTCCTTCCTATTTTTTCTGTTTTCTCCTTATCACCACCTAACATACCACCTATTTTATTTATTTATCTTTTTTATCATCCATCTCCTTACTAGCTTACTAGAATGTAAACTCCCAAGAGCACAGAGATTTGTGTTTCGTTTATTTACTGCCATATCCTCAGCATCTAGAATAGTGCCTGGCACCTATTAGATGCTCAACAAGTTAGTGAATAAATGTTGCTCAGTGATCAAACAGTACAAAATGACATGTAGTAAGAGGTCTTACTCCAGAGCTGTCTCCTACTTCTAGTCCCCAAATTTGATCCATACCAGGCTTCTCTGCATCTTTCCAGAGTTCTTTGTGCAGATATAAGAAAATATGAGCATACAGTCTCACCTTCCCCACTGTTATACACAGGTAGCATATCCTATATACTGTTTTGTACTTCACTTTTTTCACTGAAAAAATGTATTTTGAAAATATTGTATTTAATATCAGTGTATAGAGAGCTTCCTCATTCTTTTAGACAACTACACACTGTTCCATTGTACAGATGAATCATAGTTTAACCAGTCATGGCCAGTGGGAATGGTTCAAATCTTTTCAAACAGGACAACAAGCCTGCAATAAATAACCGTGGCATACATACGTGTTCAAGTGCATTTGCAGAATAAATTCTCAAAAGTAGAATTGCTGGATCAAGTGTACAATAATTATTATTTATGATAAGTATTACCAAATTGGCATTTAAAGAGTTTCACAGATTTACTGCTTATAAGATGTATGAGAAAACCCTGTTATAGTATTTTCAAACTGTTGGATTTTTGACAGTCTGGTAGATAAAAAATAATATCTAAATGTTATTTAATTTTTGTTTCTCTAGGTCATAGGTCAGGAAACTTTTTCTTTAAACAGCTAGATAGTAAATATTCTCAGCTTTGTAGGCCATACAGTTTCTATTCTAACTCTCAACTCTGTGTTGTAGCATGCAAGCAGACATAGACAAAACATAAATGAATGGGCATGGCTATGTGCCAATAACAAAACAGACAGCTGGCCAGATTTGGCTTGTGAGCCATGGTGTGCCAACCCCTGCTTTCGGTGAGCATCTTTTCATATGTTTAAGAGCCATTACTTTTCTGTGAACTATTAATATTGGGTTGGCAAAAAAGTTCGTACAGGTTTTTCTGTAAAATGCAATGGAAAAACACGAACGCAATTTTTGGCCAGCCCGATTTTTTTTTTTTCTTTTTTTGGTCCATTTACTTTATTGGTGTCTTTTTTGCTCTTTCTATGTGCTCTTTATATATTAGGTCTCTGTTACATATTTCAAATATTTTTCCCAATTTGTCATTTAACTTTGCTTACAGTAATTTTTTTCATTGAATAAGTTTTGGGGGATTATTTTTTTACTTAACCAATATTCTTTGGATGTTTAACTGCCACTATAGCTGTGCAGACCATGTAGTATTTAACCAGAATTTGAATCACTTTTCCTATGAGATTGGCATGAGGGAGGTGGTCTCAGCAATGAGGGAGAGTAGACCAACATTACTCAATTAATAGTCACAAATTTGGAGATTTAAGAAAGTACTGTAATTTCTGTTTTCTATTATTATTATTCTATTATTTATATGGGAATCTGGTGAAGGCTGAGAACCTTTATGTCTCCAGGCCAAAGGCACTGTTGACTCACAGTAAATTTTTGTGGAATAAAGTAATCATTTATTGACTTATAAAATAAAAAAAAATCCAACAGTTGGAATATCCCCTTTCGGAGAGTTTGGTGAAAGTGGTACTTTCATACACAGCTGTTGGCAAGATAAAGTAATGTACCATTTTTGAACATTCATTTAGCAATTTCTATCAAGAGGTATAAGAATATATACCCTTTTGACATGAAGATTTCTATTCTGAGAATCCATTATAAAAGCAGTAAGTGAAACAAACAAGCAAAAAAGGAAGTAGTGTTAAGCACAAAAATGTTCCTTCCATCATTTTTACTAAAAAAGAAATTTGCAACAACCTAAGTATCCAAAGGTAGGAAACTGTTTTTATAGCCTATGGTGCATTCACTGGGTAGAATACTATGCAGCCATTGTTAAGTAGGATTGACTGGAAGACTGTGGAGCAATACAGAAAGACATTTACATTATATGAAATGTGTATCCTTGGGGCAAAGAATGAATAAGTGGAGCACAGAGGATTTTTAGGGCAGTGAAAATACTGTGTATGATGGATACATGTTATTATACATTTTTTGAAACTGATAGAAGGTACACCACCAAGAGTGAACCCGAATATAAACTCTGGGCTTTGGGTTATTATATGTCTATTAGGTTCATGTGTCAAATATAATAATTGTACCAAATTATACCAAGTGTAACAAATGTACCGCTCTGATGGGAGATGTTGATAATGGCGGAAGCTATTGCATGTGTGGGGTTGGGAGGTATATGGGAAATCTCTGTACCTTCCACTTAATTTTGCTGTGAACCTAAAACTGCTCTAAAAAAATCATCTTAAAAATAAACAAAAAGTATATCCAGAGAAAAAAATATAAGTTGTATATAAACTGATTATAACCAAGTAAATATAAATTTATATAAGAGAAAGAAAGAACAGAAGAAAATGCACTTCACTGCACTTCATAGTGTGTAGTTATATTCAGGTTGTAAGATTATGGTGATTTGATAGATTTTTTTCTATTCCCTACTCTTTTAATATTGTATTATTATACATAAATCATTTGTCACATATATATGCATATATCCTTACTGGCATATATCTATTTATCCACATATAATAATTGAACTTTTAGAAATTGTGTATTCATGATTTAATTCAATAAATACTTAAGAGATGGGCACCGTGAGCAAAGAACTGGCTGGATGCTGTGGCAATCCAAAGTGAATCATACGGATTCTCTTCTCAAATTTCTCACTGTTGTATGGGGAATATAGTGGTTACATAACTGATTATAATACAACTATATAAAGTGTGCCTAGATTGGAGGAGCTAATTACACTCCTCCCTTCCATACTCAAGGAGCCAGAAAAGCATCAGAATACAGTATCAACTTGCCCAGTAAATAAGCCAGATCAGATAATGTGTCAGGGCCTTCTACCTAGCTGCCCTTGAGTCCTGGGCTATAGAGCTGCAGGTCTTTCCCACTGCAGGTAAAGAAGAGTGAGTAGGGTGGATTAGGATGAGGTGGAATAATGAAAGGCCTCTTCTGGGGTGTTTTTTGCCTGGGGGCAAGAGAAGGGGAGTAGGAGAAGAGAGGGGAAGCTGAAAGAAGTGAAAGCAAAGGAGAACCAGCACCAGAAGGAAGGAGCACCAGAGCCAGCCTAGTGGGCACAGTGATTCTCCAATACTCCTTCCTGGGGAAGAAAAAATCAGAGCTGGAAAGAGAAGGAAGGAAGCTTTCTCCAGCATTTCAGAGAAGGCAGAATTGTTAATGGGAGTCTTTGTTTTTCTATAGGGAGGGGCAGAATCCCATAAAGAGACATCTTCACAGTGCCTTAAGAATTCAGAGAAGAGTTTGTGCTGAATACTCCCTGATTCTACACAAGTCACACTGTTCTCTTTAAAGCCTATTTTTTAAAATCTTTTCTTTTCCACTCAAGGGATTGCAAGCTGTAGGACCAACAAGAAAGTCCATGCAGGGAAAAGATTACGTTTGCACAGACCTCAGCTGAGCTGGCCTGGACTGGTGTTACTGTTCTCTCCTACTGAGTCTGTTGGGCATGATCTGACTTCCAAGGGTGCAAATGAAATTAGCCCCAGGACCTCCCCATAGGCCCTCTTCCTGCCAATGAAAACAATGACCCTGCAGGAAGCAAGATATAGCAATACATTTATTTTTATTTATTGAGGGAAAACTACCATCAATAGCCCTCTCTATTCTGCTTCTTGGTCAATTAACAGCTATCTGGATCTCCTCAAGACAGGTTAGATCATTGCCTAAGAGGAAGTGACCTGGAACAGAGAGAGATAAAGCAACCACAATAGAACTACAGTTTGATTTTTGTAAAAGAATGATGAAGAGAAACAACACAAATTATATCAGCTGTGAAAATCAGTCCTGAGTCACCTGCTCAGGATCCAGTGAGACTCAATAAAAACTCCTTGCCCTCTCTGGTTGCTTTTACTGGGTTTCTCTGGGAATCCGTGTCTGAGACAATTGTAGGCAAAAAAAGATGTTTTCTGATCTGGGAAGTTAAGACAGGACAGGATGGACTAGTTACGCTAGAGGGAGAATAGTGGTTTCCAACATTCAGTTCAGTAACCATCTTCAAGTTAACCTATGTTATAGGTGGGGTGAGGGCAGGTTGTGAAAAAGAGACATTAATTCACAGGGAAGGGAAGATGGGATGAGAAAAGAAAGGAAGGGAATAAGGGAGAGAAGGAAAGAGGGAGGAAAACAGATAGATGGATAGAGGAATGAGAGAGAGGGAGGGAGGGAAGGGAAGGGGGAGAGAGAGGGAGAGAAAGGAGGGAAGGAAGGAAGGAAGGAAGGAAGGGAGAGAGGGGAACAAAATAAATAGAGTGAGAGTAAGTTATCAGTTGTTGCCAGGATCTGGGATAATCCCTTTATGCTTGTCATCTGTAATATCTTTACCACAATTCAGCAGAGTTGGTAGTGTTATCGTTGTTTAAAAGAAGAGTCTGAGATGAGGCTTCAAATACAGGTCTGCCTGATGGTTTTCCACCCTGGTAAAAGCATGGATTTGTACATCTTTTCTAGAAAGCCTTTTCAGATTCCCATATTTGAACTTAGCTTTTCCACTCACCTTTGCATTTCCAAAAATCCTTCTTCATGTTTCTGTAGTTGGACTTCCCTTTGGTACTGCAACGGATAAGGCCATCTTCCCTGCTGGGCTGTTAAGCTCCTCCAGGCAAAGAGCTCACTCAATACGCTCAGTGTTTGCTGAATATCTGTTTGCTCGATGTTGGCTGGACAGAGTTCAGTTTCAGCTTCCTTCTCTCTCCCTTTCTTTCTTTTCTTCCCTCCCTCCCTCCCTGCTTTCTTTCTTTCTTTCTTTCTTTCTTTCCTTCTTCCTTCCTTCCTTCCTTCCTTTCTTTTTCTTTCTCTTTTCTTTCTTTCTTTCTTTCTTTCTTTCTTTCTTCCTTCCTTCCTTCTTTCTTTCTTTTTTTCTTTCTTTCCTTCCTTCCTTCCTTCTTTCTTACTTTTTCTTTCTTTCTTCCTCTCTTTCATTCTTTCTTTCCTTCTTTCTTCCTTCCTTCCCTCCTTCCTTCCTTCCTTTCTTTTTCTTTCTCTTTCTTTCTTTTTTCTTTCTTTCTTTTTCATTCTTTCTCCCTTCCCTTCTCTTCCTCCCTCCCTTCTCTCTCTCTCCCTCCCTCCCTTCCTTTCTTTCTTTAAATGAGATATAATTTGACATAGAACATTGTATAGATTTAAGGTGAGAACATGCTGCTTTGATACATTTCTGTATTGCAGTATGATCACCATTGTAGCATTAGCTAACGCCTTTCACGTCATATAATTACTATCTTCTTTTTTTGTGGTGAGAACAATTAAGATATAGTGTCTTAGCAACTTTGAAGTCTATAATACAATATTGTTGTCTATAATGACTATGCTGTGCATTAGGTCTCCAGGACTTATTTATCTACTAGTTGCTAGCGTGTACCTTTAAACAACATATTCCCAGTTCTTCCACCCCACAGCCCCTGGTAACAAGGGTTCTACTCTGTTTTTATGAGTTCAACTTTTTTAGATTCCACGTGTTACTGATATCATATATTATTTGCTTTTGTCTGACTTATTTCATTTTAGCATAATGCCCTTGAGGTCCATCCATGTTATAAATGGCAGGATCTCCTTCTCTTTTATGGCTGAATAATGCTGTAATATATATCACATTTTCTTTATCCATTCATCTGTTGATAGATACTTAGGTTGTTTCCATACTTTGGTTATTGTGAATAATGCTGCCATAAACATGGGAATGCAGCTATCTCTTTAAGATGGTGATGTCATCTCCTGTTTCCTTGATAACCCAATAGATGCAGAAAAAGCATTTGACAAAATACAACTTTCTTTAATGATAAACCCTCAAACTGGGTATAAAAAGGAATATATCGCAGTTTAATAAAGGCAATATATGACAAGCCCACAGCTAACAGCATACTAATTGGTGAAAGGTGAAAGCTTTTTGATCACAAAACCTCCACCATTTTACTAACCCCTTTACATTTTTGATGTCACAATTGGCCTGTTTTTATATTGTGTATTTTTTAACAGACTATAGTGGTTTCGGTTATTTTTAGTACCTTTTCCTTTGACCTTTATACTGTAGTTAAGTGGTTAACACAGCTTCACAGTACAGCATTAGAGTTTTCTAAATCTGAAACTGTATATTTATTGTATATTTACCTTTACCAGTGTGTTGTATACTTTAATGTGTTTTCATGTCACTAATTAGCATATTTTCTCCTTCATATCTGAAGGATAATTTTGCCAGGTAAAGTATTCTTGGCTGGCAATTTTTCTTTCAACAATTTGAATAGGTCATTCCACTCTCTCCTGGCCTGTAGCATTTCTGCTGATAAATCCTCTGATAGCCTAATGAGGGTTCCTTTGTAAGTTTATTATCTTTCTTCCTCTGGCTTTTTAAGGATTCTCTCTTCTTCCTTGATTTTTGACAATTTCATTATAATGTTCTTGGCGGTCTTTTGCATTGAGATAGTAGGATGATCTATTACTTTCATAAACTTGGATGTCTAAGACTCTCCCTAGGTTTGTGAAGTTCTCAGCTAGCGTTTCTTTAAATACTTTCTGCCCCTCTCTTCTCCTCTGGAACTCCAGTTATGCTATATTTGTGTGTTTGATTGAATCCCATAGATCATGTACACTTTCTTCCCTCTTTTTCATTCTTTTTCCTATGTTCACCACTGATTGGGTTATTTCAAAATTACTGTCTTCCTGGTTGCTTATTTTGTCTTCCATTTGATCTACCCTGCTGCAGATTCTCTCTGTTTCATTTTTCATTTTAATCATCAAATTCTTCAGCTCCAGAATTTCTGTTTGGTTCCTTTTTATGGTTTTTAACTTTTTGCTAAATTTCTCACTTTGTACATGTATTTTTTTCCTGATTTTATTGAATTGTCTTCTGTGTTTCTTGTAGCTCACTGTTTCCTCAAAACAGCTATTTTGAATTCTTTATCAGCTAGATTATAAGATTTTTTGCTTTTGAGTTCAGTTATTGAAGGATTATTATCTTTTGGTGATGATGTGTTTTCTTGATTCTTCCTCTTTCTTGTAGTTCAGACACCTCCTCACATCTTTACTAGTTGCTCTCAGATAGGGTATACTGTTTGTTGATCCTCTTCTATCTGGGGTTCTCTCTGACCTTGTATTTATACACCTGCTCTGTACTTCTTGCTCCCTCTTGTGGCAGAATTCTTAAGCTTTTATGTCTTCTGCGGTTCTTACAACTCACCTGGCTGGCTGCTGGAAATCTCTCTTGTTTTCCAGAAGGTAGCACTACAGCTCAAGTTTGTGTTTTCTCTCTTGCCCACAGATACTAGTCTGTTTTTCTAATAGCACTGCATTCACCCTGCTCACTCCTGCTGCCAATCTCTGAGTGCAAACAAGGAGCCACCACAGAGTGAGGGGGGGTGTGGGTTTAGTACTTGGGGCATTGGGGGTAACCACCAGCTGGTGGGGATATCCTTGGCTGAAGTTCTCCCAGGGGCTCTTGAGTGGACTTCCTGCTGAAGCCCTGAGCACAGACAGCAGGAACCATGCCCCTTTAATGCCTTTTGATGTTCTTATTAGCCTTTTCTGATCTTCTCCCTTCCCCCAGTCATAGAGGTCCTGTTTCCAGTACTCCTAGTGTTGCTGGAGAAAAATGGGTTTCTCTTGCAGCGTCCAGCGTAGCTGGGGTAGCCGGGCACTCACACTGTACTCTCCTTTTTACCTGTGGACAGGTCACCACGGGATAGTTCAGTTTGTTACTGTGTCAACTTGTGGAGGGGGCAAAGCTGAAAAAGTTCCTCTTTCCCTCTCTGCTGCATTCAAACTCATGTGTGTGTGTGTATGTGTGTGTGTGTTTTCCCTCCAGTGGTGTGCTCTAATCACCTCCAGGGGGCTGGAATTCTACAAATTCTCTCTCATCTGTGGGTATTTGCCCAAGTCAGCATTCTCCAGGTTTTCCCCAATCACGGCTGGGAGTTGTTGAGGCAGGTTTGCTCGCTCTGCTGATTCTGCAGCCCAAACCAGTGTTTGTCTGTCTATTACCAGGTGAACAGGTAAGCAAGATTTCTCCCTGGTCCCTTGGCATATGATATTAGATCACACAATTCCCACGGAGGCACTGTGGTTTATGGATAGATACCTCATTAGTTGTACAAAAAGTAAGGATGTCTTACACTACCATGATGTTAATGTCAGTCCCTTTTTACTATGTTTCATTGTTTGTTGACTACTCTTATGTTGACTCTTCGTGTTTTCTCTTTTCTTCTTTAAACAGTTTTTATTTCACATCGTCCCTTTTTGTATTCAATCATATGCGTACATTTCTTCCCTTGCAGTAAACATTGGACTATTCGTGTTTTCTATTTTTTTCTCTATTCTTTTCTTTGTACCTATACTTTGTATCTATTTTACTCACATCACTGTCATTTCAGTGGAGGTTTCAGAGAGAAGGAGGGATCATAAACACATGTGTTCAGTATACTGTGTTCAGACTGATAGAACGTTTTTTGGGTACAATTTGAAACGTATAAAACCTGAAAATGCCTAAGCCCTTTGATACAGCTGTTCTGTTTCTAGATTAACTAAACTGTAGAAATAATTCTGCAGTGCATAAAGAGATATATACAAGGACAAAAAGATACTGACTTTAGCATTGATTGTAATAGTGAAAAATAGGAAACAATTTATATGCTATCAACAAGGAAAAGGTTAAACTTTGATGTCTATACTACAGAAGAATATGCAGCAGTCAGAAAGAATACTATTGACATATGTTGAAACCTCTCTAAGATATATTCTGAAATTTAAAAAGCAAATATAAATCATATATGATTCCATTTATATTCTTTAAAAACCCACAAAACAATATATACATTTTGATTCATACTTACAGGTGAATATAGATTATGGATCTAATTTACTGATGTCAATCTTGGGTCTGGTCAGATTGACCACGCCCTTTGACTCAAGGCCAGGCATGTCCCAGTGCTCTCACATGTGGAAGGTGAGAGCTCTTCATTCAGAGGCGCTCATTCTGTTGAACACATCATACAGGGATCATCACTGGGCCCACTAAGTATATTACTCATCAGCAGAATGATTATTTTCTTCTCTCACCACGAAAGGGCTTAAATTACTCCCCCACAAATTAACCTGATGAGTGTTTGCAAAAATGCCCACACTGGCTTTCAATCTGTGATTGTATAAGTTATCTGTTGCTGCACAGCAAATTACAGATCTTCCTCAACTTACCCATTGTAAATTTAAAATATCATGTCAAAAATGCATTTAAAAAAATTTTTATTTTGTATTGGACTATAGTTGATTTACAATGTTGTATCAGATTCAGGTGTACAGCAAAGTGATTCAGTTATATGTATACATATATCTATCCTTTTTCAAATTCTTTTCCCATTTAGGTTATTGTGGAATATTAACCAGAGTTTCCTGTGCTATACAGGAGGTCCTTGTTGGTTATCTATTTTAAATATAGTAATTTGTATATGTCATTCCCACACTTCCAATTTATCCCTCCCCTCTACCTTTCCCCTTTAGTAACCATAAGTTTTTTTCTAAGTCTGTGCGTCTGTTTCTCTTTTGTAAATAAGCTCATTTGTATCGTATTTTTTTGCTTCTACATATAAGCGATATCATATGATATTTGTCTTTTCTCTGTCTGACTTACCTTTACTTAGTATGATAATCTCCAAGTCCATCCATATTGCTGCAAATGGCATTATTTCATTCTTTGTAATGATTAATATTCCATTGTGTGTGTGTGTGTGTGTGTATATATATATATATATATCCATTCATCTGTCAATGGACATTTAGGTTGCTTCCAAGTCTTGGCTATTATAAGCAGCACTGCAATGAACATTGGGGTGCATGCATCGTTTCAAACCATGGTTTTCTCCAGATATATGCCCAGGAGTGGGATTGCTGATTCATTGGTAGCTCTATTTTTAGTTTTTTAAGGAACTTCCATACTGTTCTCCATAGTAGCTGTACCAGTTTACATTCCCACCAACAGTGTAGGAGGGTTCCCTTTTCTCCACACCCTTTCCAGCATTTATTGTTTGTAGACATTTTGATGATGGCCATTCTGACTGGTGTGAGGTGATATCTCAATGTAATTATATCTCTGATAATTAGTGATGTTGAGCATCTTTTCATGTGCCTCTTGGCCATCTGAAGGTCTTCTATGGAAAAGTGGCTCATTTAGGTCTTCTACCCATTGTTTGATTGTGATTTTTCTTTTGATATTGACAAAAATGCATTTAATACACCTAACCTGTGGAACATCATAGCTTGGCCTGACCTACCTCAAATGTGTTCAGAACACTTACATTAATCTGCAGTGGGGCAAAATCATCTAACACAAACCCTATTTTTTAATAAAGTCTTTAATATCTCATGTGATTTATTGACTACTGTACTGAAAGTGAAAAACTGAATGGTTGTCTACGTTCAGAATGGCTTAAGTGATCATGTGGCTGACTGGAAGTACAGCTCACTGCTGCTGCCCAGCATCAGAAGAGAGTATTGTACTGCATATTGATAGCACAGGGAAAGATCAAAATTTAAAATTAGAAGTATAATTTCTACTTGAGTGCATATTGCTTTCACTAAATTGTAAAGTTAAAAAATCATAAGTCTAGCCATTGCAACTCAGGGACCATCTGTACCTCAAAACAACACATATTAATTATCTCTCTGTTTCTGTAAGTCAGGAATCTGGGATTGGCATAGCTGGGTTCTCTGGTTCAAGGTGTCCCACAAGGCTACTGCATGACCAGGGTTGTGGCCACCTCAATGCTCCACCAGGAGAGGATTCACTTCAAAATTTTAAATTCCAGTAAAATAACGTTATTTATTACAAAAGTAATGTCAATGAGAATAGAATACTTAAAAATACAGCTAAGCAAAATAAAATTTAAAATACACAAAACATATTCATACACTTCCAAGCTTTGAAGGCTGTTAGAGGCCACCCTTAGTTCCTCGCTATGCAGTCCTCTCTGTAGTACAGATCATAGCATGGGAACTGACTGCATCAGAGCAAGCAAGTGAGTAAGTTAGAGAGAGAGAACATGAGTAAGTTAGAAGTCAGTCTTGGGTTACCTGATCTCGAGTCATCCATCACTTTTGTTAGAAGTAAGTCACTAGGTCCAGCCCACTATGTCCAGCCCTTGGAGGGAAGGGCTTGCGTAAGAGTATGAATACCAAGAGGTGGGGGGTCATCTCAGAAGTTACCTACAACTATGATTAAAAGGTAATTCAAGGGGTTGCAGGAGCAAATTCAGAAGCAAAGATTTTTCTGGTATAAGCAAACGGCACAGTTACTTGCTTCTAGTAAATGCTAAATAATATTTTCTTTTTAACTTTTCATTTTGAAATAATTTTGAAGTTAAGTTACAGGAATAGTAAGAGAATTCCATACACTCTTTACCCACATTCACCATTTGTTGAAAATTATATTTTAAAAACATTATGCAGTTTGTCACATGGAAAGGCAATATGTGTAACCATCAAAGCTTTGAGGTCTGGTGAGAGGCGTGCATCCTGTGCTGGAGTCATATTTGCTCTCTGCATATATAGTGGTCATCTCTCAAATGTTCTCTTCTTCCTCCTCCTCCAGAAAATCCTGAGCGAGCAGCCCTGTACTTTGTCTCTGGTGTGTGCATCGGGCTGGTCCTCACCGTAGCTGCCCTGGTGATGAGGATCTCTTGCCACACAGACTGCCGGCAGCATCCCCAGAAGAAGTTCCTGCAGGACCAAGAAAGCAGCAGCAACAGCAGCGACAGCGAGGATGGCAGCTCCTACGCGGCATCCGACATCTCAGTCAGGAGACATCGTCGCTTCGAGAGGACTTTGAACAAGAACGTCTTCACCTCAGCGGAGGAGCTGGAGCGTGCCCAGCGGCTAGAGGAGCGGGAACGCATCATCAGGGAGATTTGGATGAATGGCCAGCCCGAGGTTCCTGGCACCAGGAGCCTGAACCGCTACTACTAGGGACAGGAGCAGGAATCCACACCCCGCTGTCAGCCGCCTGGTAGAGAAAGGGTTCCACAAGGAGGGCAGGCACAAAGAGTTGAACGCAGCTCTGCTAAGGTTATGGTGGCAGAAATAAGCAGGACATTCCCATTTTCTAGCCAGGAGGACTGATTTCTCCCTTTTTACTAAATTTATGGAGAAGTAGAAAAAACAAGTTGGTTCATCAACTTTTCCAGGTCTTGGAATGGTGCTGAAAACCCTTCTCCAGCAATGTGGATGGAGATTAGAGAAATGGAACTTGTGGTTTCTCTTGATTTCTGAGGATCTCAGAAGTTTCTGCAGACTTCATTGCTATGTGTTATTTCTTTACAAAAGGAAATATTATTACAGCATGAGGGCTAGGAAGAGCAGGGTTAACTTAACCCAGTAAATGCAACTTTCTAAATGACTCCATGCTATGGAGGTGATTTTGATCCAGATAGCATGATCAATGCTTATATTGTTTAAGGTCTATTCTTTCAATCTTGTGTTGCAATGGCAACCTCAGGGATTAAAATCCTATTTTTTATTAAAGTTCCCACTTCACTCATGAAAATGAATAATGTATTATAGGAGATGTGTCAGTGAACTAGAAAAATGTCAATAACCTCAAAGGATGAAGGTTTTATTTTAAATAGCTTATAAAGAATATATTAACATGCAATTAATGCTACATGCATTTGAAAATGCAGCACAAGAATAAAAGCTGTGTTTTTCCCCCTTTTGGAGAGAAGAAAATTTTATTATGACTCTAGGTAATCATGATTTTAAACAATTTGTTTTAAAAAAAATCCTGTTTGGATTTCTAATAAAAGAATGGGAATGGGAGGTGAGGAATAAAGCCAAAATGAAGTTGGGATAAAAAATAAATGTTACATAAGATCTTTTTTTGTTTTATGTTTATCTCTGTGGTTACACTTACCCTAAACAGCAGCCCTTTTATATAGTTGGGTATGGTCTTTTGCCAGGCCCTTCAAATAGCTGGAGAATTGTGAGAAACTGGAGAATGGAGAAATGGCCCCTAGGGGCTTTTCATTTTCTGTATGTTTCTGTTATGATTACAGTATAGTTGAGTGATTGTTAAGCTGATAGAGGAATAGAAGACTTACCTAAGGCTAGAAATAATATGGTGGCCTCATACTGAGAGGGGAAGTTGGTAAGGAAGGAAGAGGGGCAAGGCTGAACCACATTTAGAAATGGGTTACAGAGGAGGAAGCAGCATCCTACAGCCTGATAGACGGCAATAATGCATTCTATCAGTCTGTCAGATCGCTTCTCTGGCCATGCAGTGGGTTGCTTAGTCAGCCTGTCTGGATGCTCCAGAGCCTTCCTAGTGGATTTCCCCCGTTCATTGGCTTTGTCATCATACCTGAGAAGACGGTTGGGAGACTTCCTCAGCTGGACACTCTATTACTTTGGGAACTCACTATCTGTGATAGGGGCTTGGAAGTCTGTCTTAAGAACTGAACGGTTACAGATATCTGTTTCCCAAGGAGGCAGTAGTTTGCTTGAAACCCTCAATGGCTGGCTTGATTATACCTTTTTGAGTGATCTCATTGGCTAGTAACAACTGCCAAAAGTCTTGTTAAATCTGCCTGTCTGAATCTGGGTTCTTACCCTTGTGGTTTCAGTCCCTTGGTAACAAGTGCAGGGATCATCCCATTCCCCTGGGCTTTAGATTAACACCATCTATATTGGCTTGTGCTACTTTTTCAAGTTTTTATTTTTTAAAATTAATTTTTATTGGAGTATAGTTTCTTTACACTGTTGTGTTAGTTTTTGCTGTACAGCAAAGAGAATCAGTTATACATATAAATATATCCGCTCTTTTTTCGATTTCCTTCCCATTTAGGTCACCACAGAGCCCTGAGTAGAGTTCCCTGTGCTATATACTAGGTTCTCATTTGTTATCTAATTTATACATAGTAGTGTATATATGTCAGCCCTAATCTCCCAATTCATCCACCCCCCTCCCCTGCTTGGTAACCATAAGTTTGTTCTCTACATCTGTGACTCTATTTCTGCTTTGCAAATAAGTTCATCTCTACCATTTTTCTAGGTTCCACATATAAGTGATATTATACAATATTTGTTTTTCTCTTTCTGACTTACTTCACTCTGTATGAGAGTCTATCATCTGGTCCATCCAGTTCTCTGCAAATGGCACTATTTTGTTCCTTTCTATGGCTGAGTAATATTCCATTGTATATATGTACTACATCTTTATCCATTCCTCTCTCGATGAACATTTAGGTTGCTTCCATGTCCTGGCTATAGTAAATAGTGCTGCAATGAACAACAGGTTGCATGTATCCTTTAGAATTATGGCTTTCTGCAGATATATGCCTGGGAGAGGGATTGCTGGATCATATAGTAGCTCTATTTTTAGTTTTTTAAGGAATCTCCATACTGTTCTTCATAGTGGCTGTATCAGTTTACATTCCCACCAACAGTGAGGAGGGTTCCCTTTTCTCCACACCCTCTCCAGCATTTATTTTTTCTAGATTTTTTGATGATGGCCGTTCTGACCAGTGTGAGGTGATACCTCATTGCAGTTTTGATTTGCATTTCTCTAATAATTAGTGATGTTGAGCATCTTTTCATGTGTCTGTTGGCCACTGTATGTCTTCTTTGGAGAAATATCTATTTAGGTCTTCCTCCCATTTTGTGATTGGGTTGTTTGTTTTCTTGATATTGAGATGCATGTGCTATTTATATATTTTGGAGATTAATCCCTTGTCAGTTGCTTCATTTGCAAATATATTCTCCCATTCTGAAGGTTGTCTTTTTGTTTTGTTTATGGTTCCTTTGCTGTGCAAAAGCCTTTACGTTTAATTAAGTCCCATTTATTTATTTTTGTTTTTATTTCCATTACTCTAGGTGGTGTATTGAAAAAGAACTTGCTGTGATTTATGTCAGAGAGTGTTCTGCCTACATTTCCTCTACGAGTTTTATAGTATGTGGCCATACATTTAGGTCTTTAATCCATTTTGAGTTTATTTTTGTGTGTGGTGCTAGGGAGTGTTCTAATTTCGTTTTTTTACATGTAGTTGTCCTATTTTCCCAGCACAACTTACTGAAGAGCCTGCCTTTTCTCCTTTGTATATTCTTGCCTCCTTTGTCATAGATTAGGTGACCATAGGTGTATGGGTTTATCTCTGGAGTTTCTATCCTGTTCCATTGATCTATAATTCTGTGTTTGTTCCAGTACCATACTGTTTTGATGGCTGTAGTTTTGTAGTATAATCTGAAGTCAGGGAGCCTGATTTCTCCAGCTGCATTCTTCTTTCTCAAGATAGCTTTTGCTATTTGGAGTCTTTGTCTTTCCATACAAAGTGTAAAATTTTTTTGTTCTAATTCTGTGAAAAATGCCATTGGTAATTTGATAGGGATTGCACTGAATCTGTAGAATGCTTTGAGTAGTATAGTCATTTTCACAATATTGATTCTTCCAATCCAAGAACATGGTACATCTCTCCATCTGTTCGTGACATCTTTGATTACTTTCATCAGTGTTTTCTGAGTACAGGTCTTTTGCCTCTTTAGGTAGATTTATTCCTAGGTATTTTATTCTTTTTGATGCAATGGTAAATGGGATTGTTTCCTTAATCTCTCTTTCTGATCTTTCACTGTTAGTGTATAGGAATTCAAGAGACTTCTGTGTACTAATTTTGTATCCTGCAACTTTACCAAATTCATTGCTGAACTCCAGTAGATTTCTGGTAGCATCTTTAGGATATTCTATGTATAGTATCATGTTATTTGCAAACAGTGACAGTTTTATTTCTTCTTTTCCAACTTAGATTCCTTTTATTTCCTTTTCTTTTCTGATTGCTGTGGCTAGGACTTCCAAAACTACGTTGAATAAAAGCAGTGAGAGTGGACATCCTTGTCTTGTTCCTGATCTTAGAGGAAAGGCTTTCAGTTTTTCACCATTGAGAATGATGTTTGCTGTGGGTTTGTCATATGTGGCCTTTTCATGTTGAGATAGGTTCTCCTATGCCCACTTTCTGGAGAGTTTTTTTAATCAAAAATGGTGTTGAATTTTGTCAGAAGCTTTTTCTGCATCTATTGAGATGATCATATGGATTTTATTCTTCAGTTTGTTGATGTGGTGTATCATATTGATTGATTTGCATATATTGAAGAATCCTTGCATCCCTGGGATACATTCCACTTGATCATGGTGTATGATCCTTTTAATGTGTTGTTGGATTGGGTTTATTAGTATTTTGTTGAGGATTTTTGTGTCTATGTTAATCAGTGATATTGGTCTATAATTTTCTTTTTTGTGATAGCTTTTTCTGGTTTTGGTATCACGGTGATGGTGGCCTCATAGAATGAGCTTGGGAGTCTTCCTCCCTCTGTAATTTTTTGGAAGAGTTTGAGAAGGACGGGTATTAGCTCTTCTATAAGTGTTTGATAGAACTCTCCTGTGAAGCCATCTGGCCCTGGGCTTTTGTTTGTTGTAAGGTTTTTTTTAAAATTTTGTCTGTGCTGGGTCTTTGTTGTGGCACACGGGCTTCTCTCTAGTTCTGGCACATGGGCTTCTCTAGTTGCAGTACGGAGGCTCTAGAGTGCATGAGGTCAGTAGCTGCGGTGTGTGGGCTTTTCTAGTTGTGGCAGAAAAGCATGCGGGCTCAGTAGTTGTGGCGTGTGCGCTTATTTGCCCCATGGCATGTGGGATCTTAGTTCCCCGACTAGGGATTGAACCCACGTCTCCTGCATTGGAAGGAAGATTCTTAACCACTGGACCACCAAGGTAGTCCCTTTTGGAAGATTTTTAATCACAGTTTCAATTTCAGTACTTGTGATTAGTCTGTTCATATTTTCTATTTCTTCCTGGTTCGGCCTTGGAAGGTTGTATCTTTCTAAGAATTTGTCCATTTCTTCTAGGTTGTCCATTTTATTGGCATATTATTGCTTGTAGTAATATCTTATGATCCTTTGTATTTCTGTGGTGTCCATTGTAACTTCTTTTTCATTTCCAATTTCATTGATTTGCATCCTCTCCCTTTTATTCTTGATGAGTCTGGCTAAAGGTTTATCAATTTTGTTTATCTTCTGAAAGAATCAGCTTTTAGTTTCATTGATCTTTGCTATTGTTTTCTTTGTGTCCATTTCATTTATTTCTGGTCTGATCTTTATGACTTCTTTCCTTCTACTAACTTTGGATTTTTTTTGTTCTTCTTTCTCTAGTTGCTTTAGGTGTAAGGATAGTTGTTTATTTGAAAATTTTCTTGTTTGTTTGGGTTTCTTTTGGCTGCATTGGGTCTTCATTGCTGCATGCGGGCTTTCTCTAGTTGTGGCAAGTGGGAGTTATTCTTCGTTGTGGTGTGTGGGCTTCTCATTGCAGTTGCTTCTCTTGTTGCAAAGCAGAGGCTCTAGGTGCACAGGCTTCAGTAGTTGCAGCACCTGGGCTCAGTAGTTGCAGCATGCAGGCCCTAGTGTACGTGGATTTCAGTAGTTTCAGCACGTGGGCTCAGTAGTTGTAGTGCATGGGCTCTAGGGCACACAGGCTTCAGTAATTGTGGTGCACAGGCTCAGTAGTTGTGGCTTGCGGGCTCTAGAGTGCAGGCTCAGTAGTTGTGGTGCCCAGGATTAGTTGCTCCACAGCCTGTGGGATCTTCCTGGACCAGGTGTCAAACCCATGTCCCCTGTATTGTCAGGCAGATTCTTAACTAGTGTGCCACCATGAAAGTCCTTTTCCTTGTTTCTTGAGGTAGGATTGTATTGCTATAACTTCCCTCTTAGAACTGCTTTTGCTGCATGCCATAGGTTTTCAATTGTTGTGTTTTCATAGTCATTTGTCTTTAGGTATTTTTTGGATTTTCTCTTTGATTTCTTCAGTGATCCATTGACTATTTAGTAACATGTTTAGAATTGTTATGTCTTCTTCTTGGACTGATCCCTTGATCATTATGTAGTGTCCTCCTTGTCTCTTCTAACAGTCTTTATTTTAAAGTCTATTTTGTCTGATATTGCTATTCTGGCTTTCTTTTGATTTCAGTTTGCATGGAGTAACGTTTTCCCATCCCCTAACTTTCAGTCTGCATGTGTCCCTAGGTCTGAAGTGGGTTTCTTGTAGACAGCATATATACAGATCTTGTTCTTGTATCCATTCAGCCAGTCTGTGTCTTTTGGTTGGAGCGTTTAATCCATTTACATTTAAGGTAATTATTGATATGAATGCTCCTATTGACATTTTCTTAATTGTTTGGGGTTTGTTTTTATAGGTCTTCTTCTTCTTTTGTCTTTTCCACCTAGAGAAGTTCCTTTAGCATTTGTTGTAAAGCTGGTTTAGTGGTGCTGTATCCTCTTAACTTTTCCTTGTCTCTAAAGCTTTTGATTTCTCCTTTGAATGAGGTCTTTGCTGGGTAGAGTAGTCTTGGTTGTAAGTTTTTCCCTTTCATCACTTTAAATATATCTTGCCATTCCCTTCTGGCCTGCAAAGTTTCTGCTGAAAAATCAGCTGATAACCTTATGGAGATTCCCTTCTATGTTGTTTGTTTTCCCTTGCTGCTTTTAATATTCTTTCTTTGTATTTAACTTTCTTTAGTTTGATTAATATGTGTCTCTGCATGTTTCTTCTTGGGTTAGTCATGGATTCTCTGCACTTCCTGGATGTGGGTGGTTGTTTCCTTTCCCATGTTAGGAGAGTTTTCAACTATAATCACTTCAAATATTTTCTCAGACCCTTTCTCTTTCTGTTCTTCTGGGATCCCTGTAATTCAAATGTTGGTGCATTTAATGTTATCCCAGAGGTCTCTGAGACTGTCCTAATTTCTTTTTAAAAAAAATTTATTTATTCATTTATTTACTTGGCTGCATTAGGTCTTAGTTGTGACACGTGGGATATTTCATTGTGGCACACGGGCTCTTCATTGTGGTGTGCGCGCTTCTCTAGTTGTGGTCCATGGGCTCCAGCATGCGTACACTGAGTAGTTGTGGCACACGGGCTCTCTAGTTGTGGTGCATGGGCTCCAGAGCACATGGGCTCAGTAGTTGCGGCACACTGGCTCTTGAGTCGTGTGCAGGCCCAGTAGTTGTGGCACATGGGCTTAGTTGCCCTGTGGCATATGGGATATAGTCCCCAACCAGGGGTCAAACCTGCATCCCCTGCGTTGGAAGGTGGATTCTTAACCACTGGATGGGGAAATCCCCGTCTTCATTTCTTTTCATTGTTTTTTCTTTATTCTGCTCCTCAGCAATTATTTCCACCATCCTGTCTTCCAGGTCACTTATCCATTCTCCTGCCTCAGTTATTCTGCTATTGATTCCTTCTAGTTCATTTTTCATTTAGTTATTGTATTGTTCATCACTGTTTGTTTGTTTTTTAGTTCTTCTATGTCCATATTAAACATTTCTTGTATCATCTCAGTCCATGCCTCCACTGTATTTCCGAGATCTTGGATCATCTTTATTATCATTACTCTGAATTCTTTTTCAGGTAGATTGTCTACTTCCTCTTCATTTATTTGTTTTTTTGGGTTTTCAACTTGCTCCTTCGTTTGCAATATATTTCACTGTCATCTCATTTTGTCTAACTTACTGTGTTTGTGGTCTCCTTTCCACAGGCTGCAGGGTCATAGTTCCTCTTGCTTCTGGTGTCTGCTCCCTGGTGGTTGAGGTTGGTCCAGGGACTTGTATAATCCCCCCTGGTGGGGGGGACTGGTTCCTGTGCTCTGGTGGGTGGAGCTGAGTTGTGTCCCTCTGATGGGCAGGGCCACGACAGGGGGTGTGTTTTGGGGTATCTGTGAGCTTAGTATGAATTTAGGCAGCCTGTCTGCTGATGGGTGGGGCTGTATCCTGTCTTACTGGTTGTTTGGCCTGAGGTGTCCATCACTGGAGCCTGCAGGCAGTTCAGTGGATCCAGATCTTGGTGCTGAGATGGGGACCTCTGGGAGAGACCACACTGACTAATATTCCCTGGGGCTGGGATTTGGCGCTCCCACCCTGGGGACTCAGGCACAGCCCCTGGCCTGGGAACCAGGATGCTGTAAGTCAAGTGGCATGGACAAAAAAAAAAAAAAAAGGAAAATAAAACAAAGAGACAAACTAAACCCAAGACAAATAACAAAAACAAACAAGAAAAAACAAAACAAAGAAACCAAACAAAACCCAAGACAAATAATAAAAACAAAACCAAACAAAAACAAAAATACAAACAGAAAAACAACAAAATCAAATGAAAAAATCAAAGAAACAAAAAAGAAGAAAACAACCAAACAAAAGAACTCAAAAACCAAAACAGTAAAAAAAAAAACAAAACAGAAAGCAAACTAAGAAGCAAAGCAAAGCAAACAAAAAACAAAAATGACAAAAAATGATAAAAACCAAAAAGAAACAAACAAAACCAGAAGAAAAATTTAAAAAATAGCAAAAAGAAGCAAGCAAAAAAACCCAAACAAGACAACAAAAAGTAAAATAAAATAAAATAAAACATAGAAAAATAAAAATTAAGAAAAAAATTTTTAATAAAATAAAAAATAAATAAAATGTTTCTGGGGCCTCTGCTATAAGTGTCCTTGCCCCTACAGTGAGCCACAGCCAACCCTTGCCTCCCCAGGAGACCTTACAAGACCTTTAGGTAGTTCTCTGTACCCACTTTGGGGGCATCTCAGACTCTGTCCTGGCCCAACTCCCACATGTACTTGCCCCCAAAGTCCACAGCTGCTAAAGCTAAACAGGTCGCAGTTGTGGGAGCACTCTTTGTCCATTCAGATGCTCCACAGATGCTGGGTTTCTCAAGTCAATTGTGAGGGTTTAGTCTGTAGCTTGTGCAGCTGCACGGAGAAATTTCAGTTCCTCTTCCTTAGTTGCACAGCCCCTGGGGCTCAGCTTTACTTTTGACCCCACCTCTGCATATGAGTCACCCTCATGCATCTGTTCCCCTTCCAGGTGATAGGGGGTGAAAGCAGGACTGACTGGGGCATGCTTGCTCACTTAGGTGGGAGGGGCAAGAAGCAGTAACAGACTGGGGGGCACGTGCTCACTCAGGCAGGGGAGGGTCAAGGCAGCCACGACTGGGGCGCATGCACTCACTCTGCTGGGATCCCCCTCTAGTGCCCATGGCAGCAGAGACCAGCAGACTGGGGTGTGCTCGCTCTGATGGGAGTCCTTCCATGTGCCCACGGAGGCAGGGGCTGGCGTGTGGGGAGAGAGTCTGTGATGGCAGCCCTGCCCCTTGCATGCCACTCAACAATGGTGCCTCACTTCCAAGGCAGACCACGCTTCCTCCAGGAGCATTCCCAGCCCTGGAGGTCCTCACTTCTGTCTCCTCAGGCTGTCCCCATGCAGCCAATCTCATCACTCCCATCCCTTCAGGCTGTCTCCATGCAGCCAACAGCTGTCGTCTTCCGAGGTCCACTCTCTTAACTCCACCCTTTAGCACCCAGCCCCCGCCAGCACTGGTGGACACCCATATCAAGCTGGGGTGCCTAGGGCTGACTTCCCAGGAGGCCCTGGCAGGGGTGGCATGCAGGCATGCTGGGGTCTGCACAGCAAAAGGAGGCCTTGGCTTATGGGGTGGGGGGCGAGCTTGCTCAGATGTGCACCCCTCTCAGTTTCTGCAGAGGCAGGGGCCAACAGGTGGGGAAGAGGGTTGCAATTCTGCCTCTTTTTTAAAATTGAAGTATACTTGGTTTACATTAGTTTCAGGTGTACAGCATAGTGATTCAGTATTTTTACTGATTATACTCCATTAAAAGTTATTGCAAGATAATGTCTGCAGTTCCCTTTACTATACAATATATCATTGTTGCTTACCTATTTTACAAATAGTAGTTTGTATCTCTTAATTCCATACCTCTAATTTGCCACTCCCCCCTTTTCTCTCCCCTCTAGTAACCACTGGTTTGTTTTCTGTATCTGTGAGTCTGTTTTTGTTTCGCATATGTAATTCCAACATATACATATGTATATATATACACATTTATGTATTATTTTTAGATTCCACATATAAGTTCTATCTTATATGTATTTGTCTTTTCTGTCTGACTTATTTCACTAAACATAATATTCTCTAGGTTCATCTGCATTGCTGCAAGTGGCAGAATTTTATTGTCCTTTATGACTGAATAATACTCCGTTTTATATATATATATATATATATATATATAATGGAGTATTATTCTTTTCTTAATCCATTCATCTGTTGAGGGGCACTGGGGTTGCTTACATATCTTGGCTATTTTAATAGTGTTGCTGTGAACATTGGGCTGCATGTATCTTTTCGAATTAGTGTTTTCATTTTTTTCTGGATATATACCCAGGAATGGAATTGCTGGATCATATGGTAGTCCTATTTTTAGTTTATTTAGGAACCACCATCCTGTTTCCTATAGTGGCTGCACCAATTTACAGTCCACCAACAGTGTACAAGTGTTCCCTTTTCTCCCAATTCTCTCCAACATTTATTTGTAGACTTTTTGGTGATAGCCATTCTGACAGGTGTTAGGTGATATCTCATTTTTGTTTTGCATTTCTCAAATAATTATTGATGTCAAGCATCTTTTCACGTGCCTTTTTGCTATCTGTGTGTCTTCTTTAGAAAAATATCTATTCAGATTTTCTGCCCATTTTTTGAATGGGTTGTTTGGGTTTTTTTTTTATTGAGTTGTATGAACTGTTTGTATATTTTGGATGTTAACTGCTTGTCAGTCATATCATTTGCAAATATTTTCTCCCATTGCATAGGTTGTCTTTTCATTTTTTTTTGATGGTTTCCTTTGCTGTGCCAAAGCTTTTAAATTTAATTAGGTCCTATTTGTTTATTTTTGCTTTTATTTATTTTGCCGTAGGAGACAGACAGGTCCAAAAAATATTACTATCATTTATGTCAAAGAGTGTTCTGCCTATGTTCTCTTCTGGGAGTTTTATGGTGTATGGTCTTTCATTTAGGTATTTAATCTATTTTGAGTTTATTTTTGTATGTGGTGTGTGGAAGTGTTCTAATTTTATTCTTTTATATGTAGCTGTCCAGTTTTCCCTGCACAATTTATTGAAGACCACTGTCTTTTTTCCATTGTATATTCTTGCTTCCTTTGTCATAGATTAATTGACCGTAGGTGTGTTGGTTTATTCTTGGGCCTTCTATTCTGTTCCATTTATCTATATGTCTGTTTTTGTGCCAGTACCACGCAGTATAGTCTGAAGTCTGTGAGCATGATACCTCCAACTCTGTTCTTTTTCTCAAGATTGCTTTGGTAATTTGGGGCCTTTATGGTTCCACATGAACTTTAGGATTATTTGTTCTAATACTGTGAAAAATGTCATGGGTATTTTGATAGGAATCACATTGTAGCTGTAGATTGCTTTGGGCAGTATGGCACTTTTGACATTATTAATTCTTCCAATCTAAGAGCATGGGATATCTTTCATTTCTTTGTAACATATTCAATTTCCTTCATCAGTGTTTTATAGTTTTCAGAGTATAGGCCTTTTAACTCCTTGTTTAAGTTTATTCCTAGGTATTTTATTCTCTTTGATGCAATTTTAAACAGGATTTTTTTTTACTTTCTCTTTCTGATAGTTCATTATTAGTGCATACAAAAACAACAGATTTTTGTATATTAATCTTGTATCCTGTGACATTGCTGAATTTATTTATTAGTTCTAATAGTTTTGGGGTGGAGACTTTAGGGTTCTCTATATAAAGTGTTATGTCATCTGCAAATAGTGACAGTTTTACTTCTTCCCTTCCAATTTGGATGCCTTTTATTTCTTTTTCTTGTCTGATTATTGTGGCTAGGACTTCCAATACTATGTTAAACAGGAGTGGCAAGACTGGGCATCTTGATCATGAATTTAGAAGAAAGACTTTCAGCATTTTACCAGAGTATGATATTAGCTGTGAATTTGTCATAAATGGACTTTATTATGTTGAGGTGTGTTCCTGCTATACCAACTTTGATGAGAGTTTTTATCATGAATTGGTGTTGAATTTTGTCAAATGCTTTCTCTGCATCTATTGAGATGATCATGTGATTTTATCCTTCCTTTTGTTACCGTGGTGTATTACATTGATTGATTTGTGAATATTCCATCCCTGGAATAAATCCCACTTGATCATCATATATGATCCTTTTTATATATTATTGAATTTGCTTTGCTAATATTTTATTGAGGGTTTTTGCATCTATATTCATCAAAGATATTGGCTTGTAATTTTTTTTGTTTGTTTGTTTGTAGTGTCTTTGGTTTGGTATCAGGGTAATGGTGGCCTCTTCAATTTTTCAGACTAGCTTGAGAAGGTTAGGTACTAGTTCTTCCTTATATGTTTGGTAGAATTCCTCTATGAAACCATATGGTTCTGAACTTTTGTTTGCTGGGAGGTTTTTTTTTTAATTACTACAAATTCAATTTCACTAGTAGCAATCGGTCTGTTCCAATTGTCTGTTTCTTCTTGATTCAGTCTTGGCTGGTTGTATATTTCTAGAAATTTGTCCAGTTCTTCTAGGTTGTCCAATTTGTTGGCCTATAACTGTTCTTAGTATTCTCTTGTAATATTTTTATATCTCTGTGGTATTAGTCATTATTTTTCTTTCATTTCTTATTTTGTTTGAGTCCTCTCTTTTCTTTTTGGTGAACCTGGCTAGAGGTTTATCAACTTTATCTTTTCAAAAAACCAGTTCTTGGTTTCATTGGTCTTTTCTTTTTTGATCTCTATTTCCTTTCTGATCTTTATTATTTCCTTCCTTCTGCTGACTTTGGCCTTTGGCTTTTTTTTTTTCCTTTTTCTGATTCCTTTAAGTGATAGGTTAGGTTGTTTACTTGAGATGTTTCTTGTTTCTAGAGGAAAGCCTGAATTGCTATACACGTCCCTCTTAGAACTGATTTTGTGGCATCCCATAGATTTTGAAGTGTTCTGTTTCCATTTTCATTTGTCTCAAGGTATTTTCTGATTTCCTCTTTGATTTCTTCATTTACCCATTGGTTTTTTAGTAGCATGCTTAGTCTCCACATGTTTGTTTTTTCTTTCTGTAATTGATTTCCAGTTTTATACCATTTTTGTTTGAAAAAATGTTTGATATAATTTCTATCCTTTGAAATTTGTTGAAATTTTTTTGTGGCCTAGCATGTGATCTACCCTGGAGAAGGTGTGCACTTGAAAAGAATATGTATTATGCTGTTTTTGGATTGAATATCCTGTACATATCTATTAAATCCAGTTGGTCTACTGTGTCATTTAAGATCACTCTTTCCTTATTAATTTTCTGTCCAGATTTCTGGATAGTCTGTCCACTGATGTCAGTGAGGTTTTAAAGTCCCCTACTATTATTGTATTATTGCCAATTTCTCCCTTTATGTCTGTTAGCATTTGCTTTATGTAATTAGGTGCTCCTATATTAGGTGCATATATGTTAAAGACTGTTATATCCTCTTCTTGTATTTATCCTTTTATCATTATATAATGCCCTTCTTTGCCTTTTATTATAGATTTTGTTTTAAAGTCTATTTTATCTGATGTGAGTACTGCTTCTCTTGCTTTCTTGTTGTTTCTGTTTGCATGAAATATCTTTTTCCGTCCCCTCACTTTCAGTCTGTCTCTGTCTTTTGTCCTAAGATGTCTGTTATAGGCCACATATGGAAGGGTCTTTTTTTTTTAATCCAGTCATCCAGCATATGTCTTTTGATCAGAGCATTTAGTTCATTGACCTTTAAAGTAATTATTGATAGGTAGGTACATATTGTCATTTTATTACTTGCTCTCTGGTTATTTTGTAGTTCTTTTTCTTTTCTTCTTTGAGGTTTGATAATTTTCTTTGGTAGTATGCTTGTGCTCCTTTCTTTTTAGTTTCTGTTTATCTATTATAGGTTTTTGATTTGTGGTTACCATGTGGTTCATATATGTTTACCTATAATTATATCTGCTTGTTTTAAACTGGTAGTCACTTAAGTTCAAACAAACTCTAAAAAAGGTACATTTTTAACCCCTTTCCCCACATTTTGTGTTTTTGTGCCATGTTTTATATCTCCATGCTTAATCTTTAACTGTTTATTATAGTTATAATTGCTTATACAATTTTTTTGTCTTTTAATCTACAAAATGGCTTGTTTCAGTGGTTGATCCTCAGTCCTTACTATATATTTCCCTTTTCTAGTGAGATTTTCCCTTTCCTATAGATTCTTACTTCTTTTCCACTTAGAGAAGACTCTTCAACACTTCTTTTAGGGTACGTTTAGTATTGATGAGCTCTTTTAGTTTCTGCTTGTGTGGAAAGTTCTTTATCTCTCCTTCTATTCTAAATGACAGTCTTGCTGGGTAGAGTATCCTAAGTTGCAAGGTTTTCCCTTTCAGACTTTGAATATATCATTTCACTTCCTTCTGACTTGTACAGAAACCAGCTGATAGCCTTATGAGGATTCTCTTGTATATGATTCTTTGTTTTTCTCTTGCTGCCTTTAGAATCTTTATCTTTAACTCTTGCCAGTTAATTATGATGTGGCTTGGTATGGATCTGTTTGTGTTCATCTTGTTTGGGACCCTCTGTGCTTCCTGTGCCTGAAATCTTTTCTTCTTTAGGTTTGGGATGTTTTCAGCCTTAATTTCCTTAAATACTTTTTTGATCCCCTTACTCTCTCTTCTTCTGAGACTCCTATAATGCGAATATTAGTATGCTTAATATTATCCGAGAGATCTCTTAAATTGCTTTCTATTTTTAAAAATTTTGTTTTTCTTTCTGCTGTTCTGATTGAGTGATTTCCATTATTCTATCTTCCAGATCACTTCTTTGTTTTTCTGTATCACTTAGTCTGCCATTCATTTCTTCTAGAGTGCTTTTTATTTCAGCTACTGAGGTGTTCATTTCTGATTGGATCTTTATCATATTTTCTAGTTCCTTGTTAAAATGTTCACTGTTTACATCAATTCTTTTCCTTAATTCAGTTAACATTTTTATTACCAATGTTTTTTTGGGTTTTGGTTTTTGTTTCTTTGCAGTACATGAGCCTCTCACTGTTGTGCCCTCTCCCATTGCGGAACATAGGCTCCAGACATGCAGACTCAGTGGCCATGGCTCACGGGCCTAGCTGCTCCAAGGCATGTGGGATCTTCCTGGACCGGGGCACGAACCTGTGTCCACTTCATTGGCAGGCGGACTCTCAAACACTGCGCCACCAGGGAAGCCCAATGTTTTGAATTCTTTATTTGGTAAATTGTTTATTTCTGTTTCATTGTTTATTTTTTCAGGGCTTTTCTCTTGCTCTTTCTATTGAGAGTAGTTCCTCTGCCTTTTCATTTTTCTTGACTTTCTTGCCTCTAAGAGTTTAGGTAAAACAGTTACCTATGCAGTCTTGAAGGGGTGTCTTATGTGGGAGTGTCCCTATACAGACTGTGTGCTTCTAATGCTATTGGTGGAAGAGCTGGATTTGATGTGAAATAAGTCACCTTTTTCTCAGGATGTGCTGGCAGCTATCACCTTGGTAGGGGGTAGGGCTGGAAATAGAGGATCTAAAGCCAGTGCTGGGTATGAAGTGGGACTTTTTCTGCTAAGTGACCATCACTGCCCTGTCATGGATGGAGTCTTATCCCAAGTTGCTGGATCAGAAACCCTGAGGGTCGGGCCTGAGGTAGTCCTGTTCCCTTTAAGTGTCTGTTTTTCCCCTCCCCATACTGAAAACTCTGTCCCAGAATAGGGAAGTGCTGAAGCAAGTGGGTCCCATGTACAGACAGAGGTCAGATGTGTTGTTTATGTAGGCACCTGTGGCTCTGCTCAGATGCAGCCTCAGGTGCCAGTCCCCTCTGTCCCTCACAACCAATCACTTCCCTCTATTTCCAATGTCCCTGGCCTATTGTGAAACCACTCCACAGGGCTGGCAGGGGCCCACGTGGACTCATGGCATGTATCAGGAGGTGAGCTGTGTTGGAGTGGCCACCATCAGAGATCTGGCCTTCTTTTGAGGTGCTGCTTGAGTAAACACCAACAACGGCTGCCACTGTCCCATCCAGGTTCTATCCTGGGACCAACTCACCTCTGTGTCCTGTAGTTGAGTCTTTTCCCTCATAGTGGGTGCCCCAGATCCAGTGTTGCACTGTGGCATGGAGTGAGCGAGGCTGAAGTGTTCCTTTGGCTTGGGCTGAGGTGCATGGCAAGATAGTCATAGGAAACTGGCAACCACTAGAGCAGATCTCTCTCTTCCATGCCTCAGGGGCTAGCCGGTGCATGCATGCTCCTCACTAGCAAAATCCAGCCTTCCCCCAGCCCTTTTATTTGTCCCAGCGGTCCTTCAAGCAGGGAAGGGGGCTTATCTCTTTTGCCTAGGCCTCCAGGATTGGGATGCCTAATATGTGGCTTGAAACGCTCACTCCCCAGGGCAGATGTCCACCTGTGTAATCTCCCTTTTCCTCTGAGTCCCCTCCTAGGGGCAGGGGTTCCAACTCAAGTGTTTTTCTTCCTTTCTTACTGATTATGTGTGTATCTTTCTTACAGCCTAGGTTGTACAGGAGTACTTTTGTGAGCTTCCAGTTAGTTTTCAGTGAGAATTATTCCACATGTAGATGTATTTTTGATGTATTTGTGGGGGGAGGTGAGCTCCATGTCCTCTTACTCCACCATCTTGATCCTTCCTCCAACTACATCTCTTAGAAAAAGTATAACAATGTGGAGCTTCCTTACCCCCAAGATGTGTCCAAAGCTGGTAATGAGGAGGGATAGGAACCGACATGTTAGGCAGAGGCTACAGGGGTTGCAGTGGTGTAAGTGTGTGGAAAGGCTTTGGGGCATCAGGCTTTCCCAGTTCACACTCCAATATTCTGACACCTTTCTACCAAGTTCGTGAAGTTCCTATTTTTAGTCAAACATAGGGAAAACTTTCCTATCTTGACTTAAGCAGTTCTACACATTAGGTCTGTCACTCACAGTTTGGTTCCAGTTTCTGTGTTAAGACACCTTCATTTGCAACAGAAGTATATCTAACTTAAGAACATTTGTTGATTCATATAACTGAGAAGGGCAGACTTGGATCTTGCTTCAGAGATAACTGGCTCCAGAGGCTCAAATGCTATCAGAAGGTTTGTCTCTCTCAGCTCTCATCTCTGCTTCACTCTGTTGCTGTTCTAATTTTCTTCTACCAGATGAAACTGTAGCACACATGTACCATTATAGTGCACTGAATTGCTCACCACTGATCAAAGTCCCATACAGCTCACAGGCTGTGTGTGTGTGTGTGTGTGTGTGTGTGTGTCACAGTTTCATAGCTTACGGAGCTCAGAAGACAGCAAGGAAAGGATATTTTTGGTGCAGTTTCCCTGGTCTTCCATGGTTCCACAGACAAGCAGTAGCTAACAGTTAAACATCTGAGAAGACATTAGGAAGTGTAGGTACCTTTGGAAGCTCCCAACAACTTCCCTTAAGAGGCTCTTCCTTGCACCCACATAGGGGCACATCAAAATAAAGCAAATATTAACAGACATAAAGGGACATATTTACAGTAATACAATGATGGTAGGGGGTTTTAACATCCCACTTACATCAAAGGATATATCATCCAGAGAGAAAATCAGTAAGGAAACACTAGCCTTAAATGACACATTTGGCCAGATGAACTAAATAGATATCTACAGAACATTCTACCCCAAAATGGCAGAATACGAATTTTCCTTCAAGTGCACATGGTATATTCTCTAGAATAGATCACATGTTAGACCACAAAACAAGTCTCAGTTAATTTAAGAAGACTGAAATCTTATTGAACATCTTTTCCAACCTCAACACTATGAGACTAGAAATCAATTACAAGAAAAAAAATACTGCAAAAAACAAACGCATGGAGGCTAAACTACATGCTACTAAACAACAAATGGGTCACTGAAGAGATAAAAAAGGAAATTAAAAAATCCCTGGAGACAAATAAAAAAATGGAAATACCATGTTCCAAACTCTATGGGACACAGCAAAAGCAGTTCTATGAGGGAATTTTATATAGGCCTATAACAATATAGGCCTACCTCAGGAAACAAGAAAAATGTCAAATAAATAATTTAACCTTACACCTAAAGGAACTAGAAGAAAATAACAGACAAATCCCAAAGTTAATAGAAGGAAGGAAGTAATAAACATCAGAGTAGAGGGCTTCCCTGGTGGTGCAGTGGTTGAGAGCCCGCCTGCCAATGCAGGGGACACGGGTTCATGCCCCAATCCGGGAGGATCCCACATGCCGCCGAGTGGCTGGGCCCATGAGCCATGGCTGCTGAGCCTGTGCGTCCAGAGCCTGTGCTCTGCAATGGGAGAGGCCACAACAGTGAGAGGCCTGCATACCGCAAAAAAAAAAAAAAAAAAAAAAAATCAGAGTAGAAATAAATGAAATAGAGACTAAAATAAACAATAAATGAAACTAAGAACTGGTTCTTAGAAAATGTAATCAAAATTGATAAACTTTTATCCAGACTCATCAAGAAAAAAGAGAGAGGGTCCAAATAAATAAAATCAGATATAGGATAAGTTACTACTGACACCACTGAAATACAAAGGATCACAAGAGATTACTACAAACAAATCTACACCAATATTGGACAACTTAGAAGAAATAGATAAATTCCTAGAAATGTACAATCTTCCAAGATTGAATCACTAAGAAATAGAAAAAAATCTGTACAGACTTATCACTACTAATAAAATTGAATCATTAATCAAAAAACTCTCAACAAACCAAAGTCCAGGACCAGAGATGACTTCACAGGTAAATTTTATAAAATTTTAAATCATTTAATACTTATCTTTCCAAACTATTACTAAATATTGAACAGGAAGGAAAACTTACAAACTTATTCTATGAGGCCAACATTACCATGATAACCAAAATCAGATAAAGACACTACAAAAAAAAAATTAAAGGCCAATATCCCTAAAGAACACAGATGCAAAAATCCTCAATAAAACATTACCAAACGGAGTTCAACAATACATTAAAAGGATCATACACCATGATCAAGTGGGATCTATCCCAAGGATGCAGGCTGGCTCAGAATCTGCAAATCAGTCAACATGACTCCACATTAACAAAACAAAAGATAAAAACACGATCATTTCAATAGATGCAGAAAAAGCATTTGACAAAATACAACATTCATTTATGATAAAACTATCAAGAAAGTGGGTGTAAGAGGGAACATACCTCAACATAATAAAGGTCATATATGAGAAACCCACAACTAACATGATACTCAATGGTGGAAAGCTGAAAGTATTTCTTCTAAGACCATGAATAAGACAAGGATGCCCACTCATGCCACTTTTATTCAACATATTAGTCAAAGTCCTAGCCACAGCAATTAGAGAAGGAAGAGATGAATTGGAAAGGAAAATTAAAACAGTCACTACTTGCAGATGACAAGATACTTTATATAGAAAACCCTAAGGACTCCACACACACACACACACACACACACACAAAACTATTAGAACTAATAATGAATTCAGTATAAATTTGCAGGATAATAAACTATATATATATATATATATATATAATCTGTTGTGTTGATATACACTAATAATGAACTATCAAAAAGAGAAATTAAGAAAATCCCATTTATGAATTGCATCAAAAAGAATTCTATACCTAGTAATAAATTAAACCAAGTACTTGAATCACCTGTACGCTGAAAACTATAAGACATTTATGAAAGAATTTGAAGATGACATAAATAGAAAGATATATTGTGCTCATGGAGTGGAAGAATACTACCGTTAAAATGTTCATACTACCCAAAGCAATCTACTGATTCAATGCAAACTGTATTAAAATATCAATGGCACTTGTCACAGAACCAGAGCAAAAATAACCTAAAATATGTATCAAACGGCAAAAGGCCCCAAATAGCCAACATGATCCTAAGAAAAAAAAGATTCAACATTACTTCATTCTTATTAGTGGTTGAGTAATATTCCATTGTATATATGTATATCCATTCATCTGTCAATAGACATTTAGGTTGTTTCCAAATCTTGGCTACTGTAAACAGCACTGCAGTGAACATCAGGGTGCATGAATCCTTTTGAACCTTGGTTTTCTCCAGATATTTGCCCAGGAGTGGGAGCTGGTTCATATGGTAGCTCTATTTTTAGTTTTTCAGGGAACCTCCATACTGTTCTCCACAGTGGCTGTACCAATTTACATTCCCACCAACAGTGTAGGAGGGTTCCCTTTTCTTCATACCCTTTCCAGCATTTATTGTTTTGTAGACTTTTTTATGATGGCCATTCTGACTGATGTGAGGTGATATTGTAGTTCTGATTTGCATTTCTCTAATAATGAGTGATGTTGAACATATTTTCATGTGCCTCTTGGCCATCTGCATGTCTTCTTTGGAGAAATATCTTTTTAGGTCTTCTGCCTATTTTTTTGCTTGGGTTGTTTGTTTTTATGGTATTGAGTCACAGGAGCTGCTTGTAAAATTTGGAGACTAATCCTTTCTTGGTCGCATCACTTGCAAATATTTTCTCCCATTTAGTTGGTTGCCTTTTCATTTTGATTATGGCTTCTTTTGCTGTGCAAAAGCTTTTGAGTTTAATTAGGTCCCACTCCTTGCTTTTTGCTTTTACTTCTATTACTCTGGGAGATGGGTCAAAAAATATATTGCTGCGATTTATGTCAGAGAGTGTTCTGCCTATGTTTTTCCCTATGAGTTTTATAGTATTCAGTCTTACATTTAGGTCTTTAATCGATTTTGAGTTCATTTTTGTGTGTAGTGATAAAAGTGTTCCAATTTTTTTTTTTTTTTTTTTTTTTTTTTTTTTTGCCGTACGCAAGCCTCTCACTGTTGTGTCTTCTCCCTTTGCAGAGCACAGGCTCTGGATGCACAGGCTCAGCGGCCATGGCTCATGGGCCTAGCCGCTCCGTGGCATGTGGGATCTTCCCGGACCGGGTCACGAGCCCGTGTCCCCTGCATCGACAGGCGGACTCTCAATCACTGTGCCACCAGGCAAGCCCCCCCTACAATTTCATTTGTTTTACAAGTGGCTGTCCAGTTTTCCAAGCACCATTTATTGAAGAGACTGTCTTTCCTCTATTTTATAGTCTTGCCTCCGTTATCATACATTAGTTGATCATAGGTGCATGGGTTCATTTCTGGGCTTTCTATGTTGTTCCATTGATCTATATTTCTGTTTTTGTGCCAGTACCATACTGTTTTGATGACTGTAGCTTTGTAGTATAGTCTGAAGTCATCGAGCCTGATACCTCCAGCTCTGTTTTTCTCTCTCAAGATCACTTTGGCTATTCGGTGTCTGTTGTGTTTCCAAACAAACCGTAAAATTTTTTGTTCTAATTCTGTGAAAAATGCCTTTGGTAATTTGATAGAGATTGCATTAAATCTGTAGATTACTTTGGGTAGTATAGTCATTTTAACAATATTGATTCTTGCAATCCAAGTACATGGTATGTCTCTCCATCTGTTTGTGTCATCTTTTATATTGTTCATCAGTATCTTATAGTTTTCTGAGTACAGGTTTTTGCCTCCTTAGGTAGGTTTATTCCTAGCTGTTTTATTCTTTTTGTTGCAATGGTAAATGAGTTTGTTTCCTTGATTTCTCTTTCTGAACTTTTGTTGTTAGCATATAGGAATGCAAGAGCTTTCTGTGTATTAATTTTGTATCCTGAAACTTTACCAGATTCTTTGCTGAACTCCAGTAGTTTTCTGGAGTTCAGAAAATCCTAAGAAAATCTTTAGGATTTTCTATGTATAGTATCATGTCATCTGGAAATGGTGACAGTTTTACTTCTTGTTTTCCAATTTGGATTCCTTTTATTTCTTTTTATTCTCTATTTACCATGGTTAGGACTTCCAAAATTATGTTGAATAAAAGTGGTGAGAGTGGACATCCTTGTCTTATTCCTGATCTTAGGGGAAATGCCTTCAGTTTTTCACCATCGATAATGATTTTGCTGTGGGTTTGTCATATGTGGCCTTTTTATGTTGAGATAGGCTCCCTCTATGCCCATTTTCTGGAGAGTTTTTATTATTAATGGGTGTTGAATTTTGTCAAAAGATTTTTCTGCATCTATTGAGCTTATCCTATGACTTTTATTCTTCAATTTGTTGATGTGCCATATCATGTTGATTGATTTATGTATATTAAAGAATCCTTGCCTCCCTGGGATAAATCCCACTTGATCATGGTGTATGATCCTTTTAGTGTGTTGTTGGATTCAGTGTGCTAATATTTTGTTGAGGATTTTTACATCTATGTTCATCAGTGATATTGGCCTGTAATTTTCTTTTTTGTGATATCTTTGTCTGGTTTTGGTATCAGGGTGATGGTGACCTCGTAGAATGAGCTTGGGAGTCTTCCTGTGCAATTTTTTGGAAGAGTTTGAGAAGGACAGGTGTTAGCTCTTCTCTAAATTTTTGATAGAATTCACCTGCGAAGCCATCTGGTCCTGGATTTCTGTTTTTTGGAAATTTTTTAAATAACAGTTTCAATTTCAGTACTTGTGATTTTTCTGCTCATATCTTCTGTTTCTTCCTGGTTCAGTGTTGGAAGATTGTACTTTTCTAAGAATTTGTCCATTTCTTCAAGCTTGTCCATTTTATTGGCATATAATTGCTTGTAATAGTATCTTATGATCCTTTGTATTTCTGTGGTGTCAGTTGTAACTTTTCCTTTTTCATTTCTAATTTTATTGATTTGAGTCCTTTCCCTATTTTTCTTCACGAGTCTGGCTAACGGTTTATCAATTTTCTTTATCTTCTCAAAGAACAGCTTTTACTTTCATTGATCTCTGCTATTGTTTTCTTCATCTCTATTTCATTTATATCTGCTCTGATCTTTATGACTTCTTTCCTTCAACTAACTTTGGGTTTTGTTTGTTCTTCTTTCTCTGTTTAGGTGTAAGGTTAGGTTGTTTATTTGAGATTTTTCTTGTTTCTTAGGTAAGATTGTATTGCCATAAACTTCTCTCTCATAACTGCTTTTGCTGCATCCCATAGGTTTTGGCTCATCATTTTTTTCTTTGTCATTTTTCTCTAGGTGTTTTTTTTTCCTCGTTGATTTCTTCAGTGATCCATTGGTTATTTAGTATCATATTGTTTAACCTCCATGTGTTTGTGTTTTTTACAGGTTTTTTTCCCCTGTAATTGATTTCTAATCTCATAGCATTGTGGTCAGAAAAGATGCTTGATATGATTTCAATTTTCTTTAATTTACTGAGACTTGATTTGTGACCCATGATGTGATCTATCCTGGAGACTGTGCACTTGAGAAGAAAGTGTATTCTGCTGCTTTCAGATGGAATGTCCTATAAATATCAATTAAGACTACCTGGTCTATGTGTCATTTAAGGGTTGTGTTTTCCTTATTCATTTTCTGTCTGGATGATCTGTCCTTTGGTGTATGTGGGGTGTTAAAGTCCCCCACTATTATTGTGTTACTGTCAATTTCCCCTTTCATGGCTGTTAGCATTTGCCTTATATATTGAGGTGCTCCTATGTTGCGTGCATATATATTTACAATTGCTGTATCTTCTTCTTGCATTGAACACTTTATCATTATGTTGTGTTTTTCCTTGTCTTTTGTAACAGTCTTTATTTTAAAGCCTATTTTGTCTGATATGAGTATATCTCCTCCAGATTCCTTTTGATTTCCATTTGTGTGGAATATCTTTTTCCATCCTCTCACTTTCAGTCTGTATGTGTCCCTAGGTCTGAAGTGGGTCTCTTGCAGACAGCATATATATGGGTCATTTTTTTTTTTTTATCCATTTAGCCAGTTTGTGTCTTTTGGTTGGAGCATTTAATCCATTTACATTTAAGATAATTATTGATATGTATGTTCCTATTTCCATTTTCTTAATTGTTTTGGGTTTCTTTTTGTATGTCTTTCTTCTTCCCTTCCTCTTTTGTTCTCTTCTCTTGTGTTTCCTGCCTAGAGAAGTTTTTGTAGCAGTCGTTGTAAATCTGGTTTGGTGGTGCTGAATTCTCATAGCTTTTGCTTCTCTGTAAAGCTTTTGATTTCTCCATCAAATATGAATAAGAACCTTGCTTGTTAGAGTATTCTTTGGTGTAGTTTTTTCCCTTTCATCACTTTAAATATATTATGCCACTCCCTCTTGGCCTGCAGAGTTTCTGCTGAAAAAATCAGCTGATAACCTTATGGGGATTCACTTATATGTTATTTGTTGCTTTTCCCTTGTTGCTTTTATTTTTTTTCTTTGCATTTAATGTTTGTTAGTTTGATTAACATGTGTCTCCATGTGTTCCTCCTTGGGTTTATCCTGTATGGGGCTCTCTGCATTTCCTAGACATGGGTGACTACTTCCTTTCCCATGTTAGGGAAGTTTTTGACTGTTATCTCTTTGCATCTCTTTTCTCAGACACTTTCTCTTCTGGGACTCATATAATTCGAATGTTGGTGCCTATAATGGTGTCCCAGTGACTCTGAGACTGTCCTCATTTCTCTTCTTTTTTTTTAAATTATTTTTCTGTCTTGCACAGAGATTTCCACAATTCTGTCTTCCAGGTCACTTATCTACTTCTGCCTCAGTTATTCTGCTATTTATTCCTTCTAGTTTATTTTCCATTTCAGTTATTGTCTTGTTCATCTCGGTTTGTTTGTTCTTTAATTCTTCTAAGTCTTTGTTGGACTTGTATCTTCTCGATCCTTACCTCCATTCTATTTCCGAGATCTTGGATCATCTTTATTATCATTACTCTGAATTCTTTTTCAGGTAGATTGCCTATCTCCTCTTCCTTTAGTTGTTCTTGTAGGTTATTATCTTGCTCCTTTGTCTTCAACATATTTCTTTGTCATCTCATTTTGTGAAACTTATTGTGTTTGTGGTCTCCTTTCCACAGGCTGCAGGATCGTAATTCCTTTTGTTTCAGATGTCTGCTCCTTGGTGGATGAGGTTGGTCCAGAGGCTTCTGCCATTATTTCCTTGATAGGGGGTTTGATTGGTTTTGTGGTGACCAGAGCCAACCCTAGATATTGAGTGGGGCCTCCCTTTGCTCTGTTGTTGTCACTGCCCTGTTAGGGGCAGGGTCTGATCCCTAGTTGTTGGAGCAGAGGCCCCCAGATCTGTTTCACAGCTGTGATTCTCATCTGTAGGTGGGATTGGAGCACTCCTTCTGGGAGAGAAGCCACTGAGTATTCCTCCTCTGGAGCTATTCAACTGTGAATGAGCTCTGTTGTGTCTCCTTTCGTCCATTTTGCAGGTTCACAAGGTACACTGTTTTTGCCACTGCCCTTAGTCCTGCCTTAACTATGGGTATACCAGCAATTGGCCCTGGTGACTCTCAGGGGCTCACTGGGAGAATTTCTAGTGGCTGGAGCTGTCTTCACCTTTCTGGGTCAGCAGAGGCAGGTCCTGTGGCCCACTGGTGGAATTCCTAATCACAGGAGCTGTCCATGACCTTCCACAGAGCCAGTGGGGGATGGGGCTGGTGTCTGCCCATCGGTCTGGAAGATGCGGCCAGTGCCTCCCTCTGGAGCCCAAGGTGGCAGCAGTGACACGTGCCCACCCTGGAGGTCCTGTAATTTGTGTCCTGTTGCCTGGGAGCACTCACAGGGAAAGAAGCTCTTATGGTGGTCCTACTCCTCTCCTTGTGTTGTGCCTTGCCTCTCTGGTGGGCCCAGGTTTCTTCCTAGTACACCCTCAATTGCCACAGCCTGACCTCTTCAGGCTCTTTCCACACCTAACCCTGGTCCTCTCCCTGGGACCAAGCTCCGGAGTTTGAGCTTCAGCACCTGACCCCCATCTCTACCAACAGAGGAATGTCTCAGGTTGGGGAGCACATGATTGTCCTCTTGATTCCTTTTTCTTTTTCTTTTGGTCCTGTGTTTTCTTGTCTTTTCAGATGTCTGAGGTCTTTTGTTGGCACTCAGTAGCTGTTCTGTGTGAATCGTTCCACTTGTAGATGTATTTTCAATGTTTCTATGGAAGGAGATGAACTCTGCTTCCTACTCCTCTGCCATCTTGATCTCTCTTTGGCACTTCTTGATTTACATCACTCAAATATAAGGACACAAAATGAAAGAAACACCTTGCTTCAATATTTCCTCATCTTCTCACCTATATTGAGATTGCACAAATTGACACAAAATGGACTCGTCTTGAAAATTGTGGTCAGAAAAAGGGTATCAATATTCTAATTGTTTGACAGCCAAATTGGTCTTTATAGATTAGGATACATTACTTCTTTGCCTTAAATATTGGATTTAACAGAAAAATACAGTACAGAAGTATCAGCCTGCAATGTCATCTTGAAAATCTGCATCATGACCTCATTTTATCACTAAACAATTGTAGATTTGAAAATTCATGAATTTTTTTTAAGTTTTAAAGATATAAATTGCTCTTTCACCCTAGGATAAGAATATATGCCTCCACTTTTCAAATGAGAGTCAAATATCCCTTGGTGTCCCCACTGTTCCCTATGCACTCACACTGTATGTGATTTTTCTGCACTTGTTATTGTCTGTGCCTAATCTTTGAGCCACTGACACATGTATCATACCTTAACCACCTTGGTATACTCAGTGTTGCATGCAAGATCTGTCTAATAGTAGCTTCTTCCTTAATAGTTTTGTATTAATAAAGCAACACAAAGTCTCAGAGAATGGGAAATAGGGCTTATTGCAGTGTGCTGATCTATAGAGCCTCAAAACCTTGTTTGTGACAAAGATGATTTTCTTAAGTTTATGAAGGTCTGCTTTATCTGCCTTCATTTATTTTTTCCTTTACAGTTAACCATTTCCTTTTCTCTTTTAACTTGAATCTCTCCCATCTTCTATATTATCTCAGAAGTGGTCAGGCTTTCAGCGCACTTTCTAAGTTCAATTCAGCACTGAGAATCTTACGAAATTCTTACAAATTAATAAAGAATGAGTGTTCCTTCTTGAAATTACAATGATTGTTCTTAAGCTGATTACCAATTTTCTAGCCCCTCAGAATTGAAAAAGTAAAGGGAAACTTTACCTTGGGAGTGTGCCTCTAAAATAGTCACATCAGATATCTTTTATTATTCCTGCTCTCAAGATCATCTTGGTCTCACTTGATCTAAGGCATTTGATCCTTAGATGCATTTTAAAATCTCCATTTTAGAAAACTATAATTCTAAAAAACACAGGCACCCCAGTGTTCATTGTGGCACTATTTACAACAACCAAGACATTGAAATGACCTAAATGTCTAGTGACAGAAGAATGGATAAAAAAGATGTGGTATACATATGCAATGGAATACTACTCAGCCATAAAAAAGAATGAAATCATGCCATTTGCAACAACATGGATGGAATTACAGATTATCACACTAAGTTAAATAAGTCAGAAAGAGAAAGAGAAATACCATATGATATCATTTATATGTGGAATCTAAAATATGACACACCCAGAGATAAACTCATGCACATATGGTCACCTTATCTTTGATAAAGGAGGCAGGAATGTACAGTGGAGAAAGGACAGCCTCTTCAATAAGTGGTGCTGGGAAAACTGGACAGGTACATGTAAAAGTATGAGATTAGATCACTCCCTAACACCAGACACAAAAATAAGCTCAAAATGGATTAAAGACCTAAACGTAAGGCCAGAAACTATCAAACTCTTAGAGGAAAACACAGGCAGGACACTCTATGACATAAATCACAGCAAGATCCTTTTTGACCCACCTCCTAGAGAAATGGAAATAAAAACAAAAATAAACAAATGAGACCTAATGAAACTTCAAACCTTCTGAACAGCAAAGGAAACCATAAACAAGACCAAAAGACAGCCCTCAGAATGGGAGAAAATATTTGCAAATTAAGCAACTGACAAAGGATTAATCTCCAAAATTTATAAGCAGCTCATGCAGCTCAATAACAAAAAAACAAACAACCCAATCCAAAAATGGGCAGAAGACCTAAATAGACATTTCTCCAAAGAAGATATACAGACTGCCAACAAACACATGAAAGAATGCTCAACATCATTAATCATTAGAGAAATGCAAATCTAAACTACAATGAGATATTATCTCACACCGGTCAGAATGGCCATCATCAAAAAATCTAGAAACAATAAATGCTGGAGAGGGTGTGGAGAAAAGGGAACACTCTTGCACTGCTGGTGGGAATGTGAATTGGTACAGCCACTATGGAGAACAGTATGGAGTTTCCTTAAAAAACTACAAATAGAATTACCATATGACCCAGCAATCCCACTACTGGGCATATACCCTGAGAAAACCATAATTCAAAGAGTCATGTACCAAAATGTTCATTGCAGCTCTATTTACAATAGCCCAGAGATGGAAACAACCTAAGTGTCCATCATCGGATGAATGGATAAAGAAGTTGTGGCACATGTGTACAATGGAATATTACTCAGGCATAAAAAGAAATGAAATTGAGCTATTTGTAATGAGGTGGATAGACCTAGAGTCTGTCATACAGAGTAAAGTAAGTCAGAAAGAGAAAGACAAATACCGTACACTAACACATATATATGGAATTTAAGAAAAAAAAATGTCATGAAGAACCTAGGGGTAAGACAGGAATAAAGACACAGACCTACTAGAGAATGGACTTGCGGATATGGGGAGGGGGAAGGGTAAGCTGTGACAAAGCGAGAGAGAGGCATGGACATATATACACTACCAAACGTAAGGTAGATAGCTAGTGAGAAGCAGCCGCATAGCACAGGGAGATCAGCTCTGTGCTTTGTGACCGCCTGGAGGGGTGGTATAGGGAGGGTGGGAGGGAGGGAGACGCAAGAGGGAAGAGATATGGGAACATATGTATATGTATAACTGATTCACTTTGTTATAAAGAAACTAACACACCATTGTAAAGCAATTATACTCCAATAAAGATGTAAAATAAAAATAAATAAATAAATAAAATATGACACAAAAGAGCTTATCTCCAAACAGAAACAAACTCACAGACATAGAGAACAGACCTGTGGTTGCCAAGGGGGCATGAGGTGAGGGAGGGATGGATTGGGAGTCTGGGATTAGCAGATGCAAACTATTATATATAGAATGGACAAACAACAAGTTCCTATTGTATACCACAAGGAACTATATTCAGTATCCTGTGATAAACCATAATGGAAAAGAATATGAAAAAATGTATATATAAATATATATACAACTGAATCACTTTGCTGTATAGTAGAAATTAACAGCATTGTAAATCCACTGTACTTCAATAAAACAAATTTAAAAAAATAAAATAATATCTGTTCTATAGGAATAACCATCATTTAGTCACTGAGAGAGGAAACTGTCATATGAAAGTCTCTTTTCTTTGCCATGTGTTCCTTTTTGTTTTTTTTCTTGGCAGTAGGCAGAGATCTGAGCCTAACAGTGAAGATAATGAAATTAAAAATGATTCACACTTCCAGCTCCCATTTGAAGAGTACAAGAAACCTCTGAGTTTCTAAGAAGAAAGATTTCTCTGGACCACAGTTCAGGCCCCATATTTGGGAGTCCATTCAGACTCAGAAAGGTGCAACTAGCTCACATAGTCAAAAAGAAAAGGCGGTGTTTATATGTGGAATCTAAAAAATACAATAAACTAGTGAATGTAGCAAAAAGGAAGTAGACATATTTATAGAGAACAAACTAGTGGTTACCAGTGGGGAGAGGGAAGGAGAGAGGGGTAATAAGGGATAAGGGACTCAGAGGTAGAAAGTATAATGTATAAGATAAGCTACCAGGATATATTGTACAACACAGGTAATTTTGCTAATATTTTATAATAACTATAAATGGAATATAACTTTAAAAAATTGTGAGTCATTATATTATACACCTGTAACATATAATATTGTACATCAACTATACTTCAGTAAAAACATTTTTAAAAGACCAAGTGATGAGCTAAAACTTTTCGTTTGAATTCCTGAAAGTTTGTGTTTTTATCCATAGTCTCTGGTCTTTTCAGGGACAGTGACTTTTATACCATGTTACTACACCAAGTCTTATATATGTCTTTGGAATGGAAAAACTGTTGCCACTCAGTGCAATATCAGGTATTTCCAAGTGAGTTCCTTGAATGTGAAGAATGTATTTTTAGAAAATATTTATTTATTTGTTTGTTTGGCTGCACTGGGTCTTAGTTGCAGCATGCGGGATCTAGTTCTCTGACCAGGGATCGAACCCAGGTCCTCTGCATTGGGAGCATGGAGTCTTAACCACTGGACCACAAGGGAAGTCCCAAGAATGCATTTCTGAATCAGGAACTTTTGATAGGGGAGATGCATAAACAGGAATATATTTTCTCTTTATGATGTTGCTGTTCCATTGTGGAATTAGCCTTTTGCATATCCAGGACTCAAGAGACTGTTTCTACCTATTTGGATACTTCTCCAAGTGGGTGGTTCATCAATGTGTATTGAATAGTGACCAGGATATCTGTAAGTAAAAAATCAAGTAAAGTAGAGGCGATTAGCTGAATGGCATTAGCATCTAAGAAAGTATTTTATAAGAGATTGTAGAGCAGGATTTGGCAAACTACAACCCATGGGCCAAATACAGCCCATCACCTGTTTATATACCTACCACTTTCAAGCTAAGAATGGTTGATTTTACAACTTAAAATAGTTACATTTTAAATGTAAGCACCTATGTAATATCCTCAATTTTGCCTCTTGGACCACAAATCCTAAAATATTTACTATCTGGCCCATTATGGAAAAAGTTTGCTTTCACCTGTTATAGAGTAATGGTCTTGAAATATCAGTAGAGAATATGAGTAATGCAGGACTCTTTCTCCTCCCCAACTGTGGTAGGTTGACCCTAACCCTAATCCTAAGATATCAACATCCAAATCCTTGGAATATGTGAATATGTTACTTTACATGGCAAAAAGGATTTTACAGATGTGATTAAATTAAGGATATTGAGATAGGATATTATTCTAAGTTATCTGGGGATGGACAATATAATCACAAGGGTCAATCTAATAGGGAGGCAGAAGGGTCAAAGTCAGACAGGATATGTGATGACAGAAGTAGAGGTTTCAATGAGCCTTCCTCTTGGCAAGGAAACAGATGCTCCCCTGGAGTCTTCAGATACAGCCAGCCCTGCCAACATTTTGATTTTAGCTCCATAAGACTCATTTTGGACTTCTCAACTCCAGAACTATAAGATAATAAATTTGTGTTGTTTTAAGCCACCAAGTTTTTAATATTAATGTGTCACAGCTGTAATAGGAAGCCAATACATCTATCAGCCCTGTGCTCCTTGGGTGGTAGAATTTTAGGCTTCACCATAGAGTCTCCCAAAATATATTGAGTGCCTATAGGCAAGCTGGGCAAGAGGTAGAGGTAAAGTTGTGAGAGAAATTTAGTGTAGCTGATTGCACATTTTTGGTTTTAGAGAGTATTTGGAAAAGGCACCCAAGGAAGAACTCAGTTGTAATCAGGGAAGGAAGAACTGTAGAGTGGAATGTGACTGAAAGTCAAGGGAAGGTAAATGATTGAAGGAACTGGGAGTTGAGACATAGTTGCATTAGCTAACCTCAGGTTTTGAATGGCCGCTATCCAGGTGTCTCTCTGAAATCTAATGATGCCACCATTGGTAGAAAAACAAAAGGGAAGAAAGTTCTTAAAATTATTAAGGTTGAGTTTTATGTCAGCCATATAAGCCCTGTGACTTCCTTACCAAACGGAATATTTATCTCCACCTGCCTCTTAATTCAAATGAAATTTCCTTCCTCCGACTAACAATCCATCTCCCTATTATGTTTTCCGTAATTTGCACACAGTGGTAACCTTGGTGACCAGTCATTTGTTGCAGATACAGCTCTTAGAGTTCAAAATGATGTCCTCACTCTAGAAACTATTCACTAAATAGACCAATATCTCTTAATACAACATTTCTCAAATTATGTCCAATTTGAGATCACCAATTACTACACCTTGGAACTAGAGGTCCATAAAACACAGTTTAGAAAACATCTCTTTAAGTCATTAAAACAGAATGTAAAACACAGATTAAAACTGAAATTTGGGAATTGGGAGATTGAGATTGACACATATATGCTTTTGATACTATGTATAAAATAGACAACTAATGAGAACATACTGTATAGCACAGGGAACTCTACTTAATGTACTGTGGTGACCTAAATGGGAAGGAAATACAAAAGGGTATATATGTATACGTGTAGCTGATTCATTTTGCTGTACAATAGAAAATAACACAACATTGTAAGGCAACCATACTCCAATAAAAATTAATTTTAAAATCCCTGCAATTTGGAGTGAGTTCTTAGTAGTGTTCCAGGGCTTGGAAGAAATACCAGTACATGCAATACCTGAGGCTTTCTCAGAAATTTGGGTCCATACTAGAATAGACCCTACAATTCAAAATTATCTATGAACAGTATGAATATAAAAACATGAAAATCCAAGGCTACTTTTGGAGGTTCTCTCCAGATATGTGAGCAGTTTTTGAACTTCCTGAACCAACTTGCATGTGGGTGCAATGACCCACAATGTCCCTTTTCCCAAGATGCCTGCAGCTCTCAATAATTGGTTCCTTCTAGGTGATGGGGACCATATGCAATACTTCTCTGGAGACCAGGAAGGCAGCAGGTGTTGCTAAAGATCTTGACATGCAGGATGCCCAACTCTTCCCTTTTGCCTAACATTGAATGTGTGAAGAATGCAAGAATGCTGGTGTTTCCTGGTTGGATATGAAACAGAACCCCTAGGATCAACCTTGACATATGGCAAATGGAGAGGCAGGCAATTTGTTAATTGAGTTTAACCTCTCTTATGCATTGAGTACTTAAAGGATATTTGACAGGTAATATCTTATTGTCTGTGTCCTCCACTAGATTCCAAGTTCTATGAGGTAAAAAAAAAAATTTCTTTTCAATATTCCTAACACAATGCCTTTCCTTAGTATGTGCTCAGTACACATGCATTGTGACTAAATGTTAACTTTTAGCATCCAAAAGCTCTTCTGAAATTCAGAGGCAATTTTGGTGTTGTTGCTATTGCTATACAAGGATGTAATACTAATTGTATTATTGTGAGTTATTTTCTGCCAGGCTGTTTTAGTTGCCAATAGAGGGAAAATGTCTTATTTTGGTGCAAATGAACAAATAAGTAAAATAACATCTGGTTGTATCTGAAGATTCTGTTAACATGAGAAAAATATATGAAAGAGTAGAATGTTTATAAAGCATCCATTTTTTTTTTTACCCCTGAGATTCACTGGGATAGATTTTGGAGATTCCACTGGCATCATTTCAACAAATATTTACTGAGTATTTAGTATGTTCAAGACAGCAAGAGAATTGTGTCCTCTACCTGAGTCTGCCAGAGGAGATAAGAAAGTACATAATGGCTGCTTTGCAAAGTATAATATGAAAAGAGTAAAACTGAAAGATACAATGTGCTAGAACTTCCAAGGATGAAGAGATCACTGGCAGCTGGGGAAAAACAGCCATGGAGCTACGTACATATCCCTCAAGTGTTCAGTCTTAGGGAGAATGAAGACTCAATGGCGCCGGAAAGCCAGATAAATACACATTCAAAATAACACACATTTATTAATAATCTTTTCTTAAAGTAGAACACCTCATTGCTGTTTGTGGAACAGCATGTGCTCATAATATTCTTCATACAAAGGGAGGCCTTACCAAAGTACATTCTAGTTACCAGTAATGCTCACTTTAATGTTTTATTGATGCTCCCTGCACCAACACACTGGATTATTTATTGTTTACCAGAGCCTTTTGTGGGTAACTAAGGTGTTCTCTTAGAGAATCTTATAAGACAGAAATCTATCATCCAAGATTAACAGAAAATGCCCATCTGATCCAGGCTTTCTGTCTCTTTGAAATTATTTTAAATGACTATTTGCAGTATATAATTATTTTTTAATGTGCAGAGTTTATAATTCGAGGGCCAGAGCTTTCTCTCAGGGTTGAGTTTATAAATTTTCACTTGGCTTGTGAGGCTGGTAGGGGTACTTCTTCTTGCCTAATTTGGTTTCTGGGAAGATTTCATTCAAGTCCTCAATGGTCATCTTATCAAATGGAATTATGTTCTTCATCTTCTCCATGTCTTTCTCATATTCTTCAATCCTGATCTTTGGAAGAGACAAAAACTCAGCACAACTTTTCACCTCTTTTTCTTCAGCATCCAAAGGGAAACCTTAATTATTTTATTGCCTGGAGTTTGGGACCAAGGTGTAAGATCTTTGAACTAAGTCCTTCTTAGGTCCCCTCAACTAAGTTCTCAATTTCTCTTGGGGAATCCTTTGTGGAAAGAAAGGTGACTCTGATTCCACTCAAGTGGAATGGGTGTCATGGTGGCCAAGATCTGGGACACAGAGTTGAGGCATCAGAGCCAGGGAAGAACAATGAACACTAAACTTAGGGGTCAGGGCAGGCATGGGAACCAGTTTCAAGGCCAGCAAGTGGAAATCAAGGAGAAAATGAAGGGAATGAGAGGTTCCAGGAGTATGTTGGTGCCTGCAGCGAACAGTAACAAAGGATAATTATGGAGACTGTGGAAAGGCCAAAGGAGGAGGCAATGTGACTATAGTAAGGGCAAAGGTTAAGAGATTGCTGTGAGGGAGAAAATGGACACAGGAGTTCTATTTATTCATAATTTATATCGACATAAAACTTCCAGAAAGTTTAAGGCAGCTTTCAAGAATAGAAACAATTGCAGTACAGTTGTTAAAGTAGAAATAAAAATAGTTTGAAATAAGGAGAGGGAACAGGAAACAAATTTACTAAATGCCCAAGAAAATCTGGTTATTTTGACTGAGCATTGACTTTAGCTTGCACTTTTCTAGTAGCCAGGGGAAAAAAAGGGACAATTTTCATAAACTTGCTGTCAAATAGAAGCAAGCAAGAAGCAGGATTAAATGCCAGCTTTCTTTTTTATTCAAAATAAAAAGAACAAAACTTCCCTGTAGGAACAGATGGAGTACTGAATTGAAAAGGAAGTCTGGGGCTTCCCTGGTAGCGCAGTGGTTGAGAGTGTGCCTGCCGGTGCAGGGGACGCGGGTTCGTGCTAAAGGTGTTTTGTGGATGTGATGCCTGTTATAGGATGAGAGTTATAGGATGAGTGGAAGTAATCCAGGAGAAGATGTTTTGGGGGGAGATGGGGTGGAGAGGGCAGGAAGGTGCACCAAGAAGGATCTATTCAAAGCCCAGGAGACAAGAGGGAGCCTCGTATGTTCCTAGAAGGGAAGAAGTTTATTCTAGCTGGTGTTTAGAATGTGAAAGGGGAGTAGTAATATCTGAGGCTGGAGCCACAATTAGCGTATAGATCTTGTGGGGTCTTATAACCACGTTGAGGAGTTTAGACTTTATTATAAGAACAAAGGGAAACCATATAATTTTTATCAAGATATTCATCAAAGGATTAACATGATCACACTTACATTTTTGAAAGGTCACTTTGTGGAAAAGAGAATGAATTGGAACAGGATTGAAGCAGAAGGATCAATTAGGAACTTGTTGCCATAATCCAGGAGAGTTTAAATTGGCCCTGAATAAAAAAGTGGTAGTGTGGTAGATGTAAATTATTTTGGAGTCCTCTCTCTCTCATACACACACAACCTTCAGGAATTGATTAGTGACAGTGGGCTAGGAAGAATTCAGAGATGAAGTCTTCATGTGGACAGTGTTGGGTCTACTGAGATAAGAGACACAGGATGGGGAGAAGTTTTGAGGTGGAGGGTGGGGGGTGAATATGTTTTGGTATATGTTTGGTATATTATGTTTATTATTTTAATACCCTAAATATACAAAGGGAAGTAGCCAATAAGCTATTTGATAAATGGGTCTTAAGTATTGGAGTATTGGAGACAGTATTCTGATGATAACTGAAGCTATATGAGCCAATGGGCAAAGTATTTAGCAGGTGCTCTCTCAATAGTTGTCATGGGACCAGCAGGTAGACAAGAATCAAAATGTTGATTAAGGTGAAGAACAAAAGGGCATATTTTATGTAAAATTACCAAACATTTTGTGTTAACTCAAAAAATAAATATATTCACATGACAATCTTTGATATAAAATTATGGCTTTTCAAAAACTTAGGTCTAGTGATTAGAGTTTTACATGGTATTTCTTGCTGAGTTCATACTTGGAATGAAGCACCTGCAATTCCCAGTTTTCAGCTTCTATAAAGTGGAATGAAGGCCAAAAAATGCTTGCGAAGAATCTATATATATATTCTCTCTAGAGATTCGCTTTTCCTTTTGGTTATTTATAGTTGTTTCTGTCAACCTAATTCTTCTTCTTCTTCTTTTTTATTAAGCAGCTTTGTCCTGAATCTTTCTAAAGCATTAAACATTTTCTTTATGAAGTCACACTTGTCAAATTATGGAATATTTAATTATAGCACATATAACATAACAAGTGGAATTAGATGAGGAAGAAATACTCATTGTTGTAAGTACACAACTCAATGGGAGGGGACATTTTACAGAGTAACTGAGCAGACTGAGTGTGGGTCAGAGTGTTTTACAAAGAAAGTGAGGTATATTGCTTTATTTGCTAATTAGTTGAGACTGTTTAAGAGAGGTATAACATAAATCCTAAGAATATAAATTAGTGATGCTTGCCTTTAAATCATGAATTCTGTTTTGCAACATCAACATTTAAAATAAAACATTTATTTCTCCATCTATCAGAATTGCTGCCCCTGTCTTTTGGTTTATAATAGGAGCAATAAGGCATTAACAAAGCCTATCTTTCCCATTTTTTCTAGTAAAAAGTGAAATTTCATATTAAAACAGTGATCTTAATGTTACACGAAATCTTGGTGACCAAGAGCAAATTTCATAGTCAAGAGAACCTTTGCCTTTTCTGCTGTTTCTGAAATGTTTTGAACTTTTCCCAAATCTAATCTTATGCACAGGGGGTGGTTAGATTGCTGAGTTTGAAAATCGCTGCATTGAGCTGGGCATAATCAGCCTCTTTTAGTAGTTTGTGTTCACCTTTGTGTGCTGCTCATAATCAGAGTGGCTTCACCTTTCACTAGCTGTCCAGGAGTGTTTAAGATGATAAAGCTTTAATTTTCAGTCTGTTAAAAATTCCCTGGGTTCCTCATCCTGCCTCTCTTTGTTTCTTCTACATGAATTTCAAGAGATAAAACATGGTGCAGGGCACTGCTCTGTTGACAAAATAAAATTCTGATTCCAATGGCAGACCTCCCTACTGATTTATTTGTCTTGAAAGAGAGAGCTTCCCTCTTGAATTCAATGTTTCTCATACCCACCTAAACTTACCCACCTTGTTCCTCCTTCTGTCTTCCCTCTTGTTCCTTAACACCATCATTCCCTGTCCACCTGTAATGCCAAATCATAAATGTGAGCAGCATCCTAGTCTCTTTCTTTTCCAACTCTACACAGTATTGGTCACCACACATTATCAATTCTGTCTTCTAAATTTATCCTCCCAATTTTGCCCATACTACCACTGGATTCTTTCACCTGGATTATAGTCTAGGACTTCCAATTTATCTTCCTCCCATTAGATTCAGCCCTATTTTCATCAGCCATCCACACTGCCACCAAAATGACATTTCTAAATTGCAAATCTGTGTATGTCATTTGCCTGTCTAAAACTCCACCCAGTTGCTCATCTCCTTCAGGATAAAAAGTCCAAGCTTTTTACCTTGAACCCTCTGGTCTCTTCAGCTCCCCTCTCTCCATGTATCAGACTCCTTTGAGCCTCCAAATCCACTGCCTATTTTCATGCCCCCTTGCATTGCATGTGTTCTCTCAGTATATACAGCTTCCCCACTTGGAAGCATGGCAAACTCCTTCTCATCCTTTAAAACCCATGTGTCACTTTCTCCCAGAAGTTGCCCTGTACCACCCTCAATTCTTCACTTCTTCCTGGGTGTCATTTTGGAATATTGATCTGCTGCGAGTATGTAAATATTTATTGGAGAGTCTATTTCCCTGTATGGTTGTGATCTCCTTGATCCTAGTTTTAGTTTCCTAAACTAAAGCAAAGTGCTGGCCACACTGAGAGAAATAAAACATTATTAATGGTTGATGTAATCATATGAATGAATGTCCCTAGCATAGTTCCCTCTTTTATCCCTTTTGCTAGCAAGGAAAACTGCAGTCCTGAATAAAGGAGATGCTCACTGCATTTGCCTAGTGGAATTAGATAGAACAGATCTCCATGAGAAAAAAAAAATAATCTTGTTGGAGATGCCAGGTATTTGTCACTCTAGGGATTAGACAAAAAGAATGTCTGGTCTCTAAGTATTCTGGATTTCACTCACCTCAACCTTCACCTTGGAAGGAAACTCCACCAACAATGTAGTAACATGGAATTTTCTTGGCATGTTTTGTGAAAATTACCACCATATAGTCAACTAAACTGTGTAAAACAATAAATATCACTTAATTTTCTTAGATTTAATGAGCACTTCCGGTGTTGTGTGCCAACCTTAGGGAGAGAGACTTTTTGGAAAGGGTTAGGACTTAGTGGGTCAGCAATTGGGAATGTGGGTTTTATTATCCAAGTAGTAATGTCACCTTTAAATACTGAGGTGACATTATCTGTAAAGTAGCTCTCCATTCACTACTACACTTATAGAGAGTAAAGCTACTCTCCAGCTCCAGAACAGCTAATGCAAAATTTAACCAGACAGTCCCTAAGAAATTAGGATTCTGGATTGCAAGTGAAATAGCCTAGATGAACTAGCTTAAACACAAAAGGGGAATATAAGATTGTCTCATGGAACCCAAGAATGAGAACACACCTGCTGGAAAAGCAGGGCCTCAAAGTGCCCTGGTTCATCTCTCGTATCTTCTCTCCCCTCACCAGTTGTAGCCTCTACTTTCTATCTTCTGTAGATCAGCCATCTCTGCTTTCTCCTTGCAGGTGAGAGAGTTTCTTTGTAATAATTTAATTTTTTTTAATTTTTAAAAGTATCATAGCAAAATGAACTTTTTTCTTTTGAAAAATACTTATGAATTTTGTGAATTTTAATGCACATATAAATTTGTGTAACCACTATCACATCAGGATACAGAACGGTTTCATAACCTCCCAAACTATCACATGCTATCCCTTTTCAGTCACACTTTGCCCCCATCCATAACCCCTGGCAACCACTGATATGTTCTCCATCACTATAGTTTTGTCTTTTTGAGAATGTAATATAAGCAGAATCATACAGTATGTAAATTTGGAGAACTGGCTTCCTTCAATCGCCATAGTGTCTTTGTGATTAACTCAAGTTGATGTATGTATCACTAGTTTCTTCCTTGTTACAGAGGTATATTATTCCATTGTGTGAATGTACCAAATTTTGTTTAATCCATCCAGCTACTGTAGAATGAGATGAAGTTTTAATACTTATCTCTTTAGTTGCAAGAAAATAACTAATTGATGTTCTTGGTTTCAAATCCAGAAACCCTTGTGAGTTACTAACAGGCCTATCATGAATTAGATCACCATCCCTGGAGAAATCAGTTAGAATTCAGGATAAGGTGTTGAACTGGTCTAACTTGGGTCTATGCTCAGTCCTATTGTTTCATCTTCGACCACAAGGGCACACTATTAAGAGAACAAGGCAGCTGCCACAGAAACCATAAGGATGAAGAGGAAGAGGAGTGAGGGGTGAAAAAAAATGCATTCTTAACCAATTACCTCATAAACTTGTTTTTCATTAAACTTCTTCCCAGATAAATTGGTCTAAAAGGTATGGTTTGCCAACCTTGATTCATAAACTGTTAGAGCTGTGTTGCAAACTCAATTTGGTAGGAACAATTACATTCCTTCATTGTCTGAGTGGTAACAGACAAGGGGCAGTGACTGCTTGTGGATCATATGGCCCAGCTCACTTACCTTCGCTGGATTGGCCCTGCTCCCTTAGCATTGTGACTTGTTTAAGTGTCCAGGTACACACAGAAGATCAAAGAAACATATGGTGGAAGCCCAACCTGGTGCAAACATTTTGTTTGTAAGTCATGGTCTCATCTCTCATTTGCCTTTTCTTTCCTTGAAAAATAAAAGATTTCTTTTTCTTGTTTTTCCATCTAAAATGTTGTCCTATCTAAGGCATTTTCTAGTCAGTGCTGCACTGCCTTCAAAATACATTTTTCTATCCAGTGCACAATAATTGCTGTGATCAATGAAAGTTTGAAATCAGGCTTCCACTCAGCTTTGTCTGTCACCCGTACATCACTTACATCAAAGAGACCTGCCTCTGCTTAAATCCCTAAAGCCAAGGAAACAAAAAAGAAAAAGCCAACCATTGTTGATATCACTCTCAAAAGACACTGCCTTGTCTTTTGTTCCTGGGGAAGGGGAGAAATAGGGGAGGGTGACCTCAAGCATAAGTAAAGTAGTTGGGGCTCAGGGTCTACTAACACTTCAATCAGAATAGTACTCTTGTGATTTCTGTTACATACAGGGCCTCTGTGTAGATTTTATTAGAAGAAAAGCATTCCATTGCTGAAGAAAAACTCTGACAACAGCCTAGCCAAATACAGAGATACAGAGATTCCTACCATCTGCTAGTCTTGCTTTGTTTCTTCTGTTTTGCTTTTCTCTTATGGACTTTTATTCTTTGGAAGTTGTTTCTCTAGGAACTGCCTTGTACATAATTTAGTTATCCATTTTTGGTGTATTCAAGAAAATTTTTTTTAAAGTTTTTAAAAATTATGGAAATAATGTTCAGTTAGAAAAATTGTAAAATGTATAAAAGAAAAAAGAGGTGGCTAAAAATCATCCTTTAATCCATCACCCAGAGACAGTTACTTTCAACATTCAATCCAATACTAAATCCTATCATTGTACTGTCAATATATTTGGGAAATTCATCCATTTTATTCCATTTCTACTACCAAGTATTAGTAGAAATTTCTACTAGTCCAAGTTTTATAACTGGTCTCTCAATCTGTTAAAAATATCCATTACACCCCTGGTTAAAAATTTTCAGCTGATACTCAATAGACAAGTAAAACACATTTCCTATGAACCACTAGGGGTTGAATGCTTTGGCCTTGGGAAATTTTTTTTTCTTGCGGTACGCAGGCCTCTCACTGTTGTGGCCTCTCCCATTGTGGAGCACAGGCTACGGACGCGCAGGCTCAGCGGCCATGGCTCACGGGCCTAGCCTCTCCACGGCATGTGGGATCTTCCCAGACTGGGGCATGAACCCGTGTCCCCTGCATCGGCAGGTGGACTCTCAACCACTGCACCACCAGGGAAGCCCTTGAGAACTTTTTCATCACGTTTTCATTCTCTCCACTATGTTTACTCTGAGGATCTCATGTCAATACTCAATGGTTCCGTCTGCACAATATATCTAAGAGATTTCTTCATGTGCATGTGTTGACACCCACCCCCAGGTTCTAGTGCTAATATAGATGAATTCCTCTTTGGTTACTTCATTGAAAATGTGAGAAAGGAGAGACTAGGTACATAGAATCATGTTGCTATCTTGCCTCCTTAAGAGAAAGTTCTTTTCCACTAAGACATGATGATGAAAGTCAAAATAAACAGATTTGGCCATACAGGGTGCATGATTACCAGGGAGTACTTCTTTCAACACTGGAAAGGCAATATTGTCACCATCATTGGTCCTCTCTTTGACCTCAACCACATGATCTGTGGTTTTAGTGTCCATGGAAAGTTCAATGGCAGTGTCTAAGCTGAGACAGGAAAGCTTGTGATCAATGGCAGTAAATCTCCATCTTAAAATATCAAATGGGGGTGATGCTAGTGCTGAATATGATGTGGAATCCACTGGTGTCTTCCTTACCTTATAGAAGCCTGGGGTTCACTTAAAGTATAGATACCAAAGGATCATCACCTCTGCCCCTTCTGCTGATGCTGCCTAGCTGATGTTTCAATGTGATGGCAGTGAAACATGATGTATGACCACTCCCTCAAGATGATCAGTAATGCCTCCAGCAGAAGTCTTGGCCTCCCTGGCCTAGGTCACCATGACAACATTGGCATTTTAGGGAGATTGGTAACTATATCCATGCTATTATTGCCATATCAAAAGCTTTACATATCTCCTCTGGAAAACTGGCATGATGGCTGGGGTTCTTCTCAGAACATCCACTGGTACTGTCAAGGCTGTGGGAAGGACCTCTATGAGCTGAACAGAAAGATCACTGACATGGTCTTCTTACTCCCAGGGTGTCTGTCATGGATCTGACCTGACCTCTGGAGAAAGTGAAAAATATGACAACATCAAAAAGCAGTAAACAATTAGTTAATAATGGAAACTCACATAAGACTATCAGCTGACTATTAAGCAGAAATTTTTTCACCAGAAAAAGTGGCATAATATGTTCAAAGTGATAAAAGGAGAAAAAAAAATTTAACCAAGAATACTCTACCTTGAAAAGTTATCATTCAGAATTGAAGGAGAGATAAAGAGTTTTACAAACAAGCAAAAGTTAAAAGAATTCTGCCTACTAAATCAGCTTTCAAAGAAATGTTAAAAGGACTCCTCTAAGTGAAAAAGAAAAGACCTCAACTAGAATATGAAAATTATGAAAGGAAAAATCTCACTGGTAAAGGAAAATATAAGCAAAGGAAGTAGATCAACCACTTATAAAGCTAATAGGAAGGTTAAGAGAAAAAAACAGTAATCCATCTATAGGCACAATAAGTAGTTAAGGTGTGCACACACAAAAAAGATGTAAAATATGATGTCAAAAACTTTAAATGTGGGGTGTAACAGTAAAAATGCTGGGTTGCTCAAATGCATTCAAAATTAAGAGATCGACTTAAAATAATCATATATATATACATATTAGATACATACACACACACAAAGAAAAAGGAATACAAACATAACACTAAAGATTGTCATCAAATCACAAGGGAAGAGAGCAAAATAAAAAGAAAGGAACAAAAAAGAACAACAAAAACAACTAGAAAACAAGTAACAAAATAGCAATAAATGCATACCTACCAATAATTACTTTAAATGTAAATGAACTAAATTCTCCAACCAAAAGACATAGAGTGGCTGAATGGATACAAGAATAAGACCTGTATATATGCTGCCTGCAAAAAAAACCAAAACAAACAAAAATAAAACTTCAGAGCTAAAGACACACACAGACTGAAAGCGAGGGAATGGGAAACGATACTCCCTGCAAATGAAAATGGAAAGAAAGGTGGGGTAGCTATACTTATATCGGACAAAGTAGACTTTAAAACAAAGACTGTAACAAGAGACAAAGAAGGACATTACATAACACCCCACTTACATCAATGGACAGATCATCCAGATAGAAAATTAATAAGTATACTCTGGCCTTAAATGACATTTTACACCAGGTGGACTTACTTTATATATATATATATATATATATATATATATATATATATATATATATATATAAAACTTTATATATATATAACATTCCATCCAAAAGTAGCAGAATACACATTCTTTTCAAGGGCACATGGTGTATTCTCCAGGATATATCACAAGTTAAACCCCAAAACAAGTCTCAAATTTAAGAAGATTGAAATTCTATCAAGCACATTTTTCAACCACAATGGTATAAGACTAGAAATCAACCACAAGAAAAATACTACAAAAAACACAAACCCATGGAGGCTAAACAACATGCTAAACAACGAATGGGTCACTGAAGAAATCAAAGGGAAATTTAAAAAATACCTGGGGACAAATGAAAATGGAAAGACAATGATCCAAAAACATGTGGAATATAGAAAAAGCAGTTCTAAGAAAGTTTATAGGGATACAAGCCTACCTCAGGAAAAACAAAAATTCAAAATAAACAATCTAACATTACACCTAAAAGAGCTAGAAAAAGAACAAATAAAACCCAAAAGTAGTAGAAGAAAAGAAATAATAAATATCAGAGCAGAAATAAATAAAATAAAGATTAAAAATGAAAATGAAACTAAGAGCTGGTTCTTTGAAAAGATAAACAAAATTGACAGACCTCTAGCCAGACATGAAGAAAGAGAGAAGGCTCAAATAAATAAAAACAGAAATGAAAGAGAGGTTACAACCAAAACCACAGAAATTCAAAGATCATAAGAGATTTATTATGAATAATTATATGGCCAATAAAATGGACAACCTAGAAGAAGTGGATAAATTTATAAATATACAATCTCCCACTACTGAGTCAAAAAGAAATAGAAAATGTGAACAGATCAATTACCAGTAATTGAGGTTGAATTAGTAATCAAAAAATGCTCAACAAACAAAAGTCCAGGACCAGACAGCTTCACAGGTGAATTCTATAAAACATTTAAAGAATTAGCACCTATCCTTCTCAAACCATTTCAAAAAATTGATGGGTAAATAATGCTTACAAACTCATTCTACAGAGCCAGCATCACCCTGGTACCAAAACTAGACAAAGATACTACAGAAAAAGAAAAGTATAGGCCAATATCACTAATGAGCATAGAAGCAAAAAGCCTCAACAAAATATTAGCAAACTGAATTCAACAATACATTAAAAGGGTCATACACCACGATCAAGTGGCATCTATCCCAGGATGCAAGGATGGTTCCATATCTGCAAATCAACTGATGTGATACACTACCTTAACAAATTGAAGAATAAAAATCTTATGGTTACCTCAATAGATGCAGAGAAACCTTATGACAAAATTCAACATACATTTATGATTTTTAAAACTCTCAAAAAAGTGGGTATAGAAACATATCTTAATATGTTACTCATACTTAACATAAAAGCCATATGTGACAACACGTTACTCAATGGTGAAAAGCTGAATGCATTTCCTCTAAGATCAGGAAAAAGATAAGGATGCCCACTCACTCAACTTTTGTTCAACATAGTATTGAAAGTCCCCGCCACAGCAATAAGCAAGAAAAAATAAAAGGACCCAAATTGGAAGAGAGGATTGAAACTGTCATTATTTGCAGATGACATGATATTATATATAGAAAATTCTATAGACTCTAGCAAAGAACTATTAGAACTAATAAATGAATTCAGTAAGGTTTCAGGGTTACAAAATTAATGTACAGAAATCTGTTTCATTGCTATATATTAACAATCAGAAAGAGAAATCAAGAAAACAATCTGATCTACAACTGCATCAAAAAGAATAAAATATCTAGGAATCAACTTAACCAAGTAGGTAAAAGGCGTGTACTCAGAAAACTATCACACATTGATGAAAGAAACTGAAGAAGACACCCAAAATAAAAAGATATAATGTTTATAAATTGGAATAATTACTATTGTTAAAATGACCATACTACCCAAGGCAATATAGAGATTCAAGGCAATTCCTCCTATCAAAATATCAAGGACATTTTTTTCCCCATGGATTTCGAAAAAATAATTCTAAAATTTCTATGGAAGCACAAAAAACCCCAAATAGACTAAATGATCTTGAGAAAGATGAACAAAATTGAAGATACCACACACCCTAATTTAATCTATACTACAAAGCTACTCTTATTGGAACTGTATGGCATTGGCACAAAAACAAGCACATAGATAAATGGAACAGGATAGACAGACAGAAATGAACCCACACTTATATGGGCAATTAATCTATGACAAAAGAGGCAAGAATATATAATAGAGAAAAAACAATCTTCAATAAATTGTGTTGGGAAAACTGGAGAGCTACATGCAAAACAATCATACTGGACTACTTTCTATCACCGTATACAAAAATAAACTCAAAATGGATTAAAGAGTTAAATGTAAGGTCATAAATGTCTAAAAGAAAACACAGGCAGTATACTCCTTGACATTGGTCTTAGCAGTATTTTTTTTGGATATGTCAAGGTAAACAAAAGCAAAAATAAACAAATGGGACTCTATCAAGCTATAAACCTTTTGCATAGCAAAGGAAACTATCAATAAAATGAAAAGGCAGCCTACTGAATAGGAGAAGATATTTGCAAACAATATATCTGACAAGGGGTTAATATCCAAAATATCAAAGGGGAGACCTTCAAGATGGCAGAGGAGTAAGATGTGGAGATCACCTTCCTCCCCACAAATACATCAAAAATACATCTACATGTGGAACAACTCTTACAGAACACCTACTGAATGCTGGCAGAAGACCCCAGACTTCCCAAAAGGCCAGAAAATCCCAACGTACCTGGGTAGGGCAAAAGAAAAAAGGAAAAACAGAGACAAAAGAATAGGGACAGGACCTGCACCTCTGGGAGGGAGCTGTGAAGGAGGAAAAATTTCCACACACTAGGGAGCCCCTTCACTGGTGGGGACAGGGTGTGGGCAGGGCAGAAGCTTCAGAGCCACAGAGGAGAGCACAGCAACAGGAGATCAGTGCTGACCAGCACTCACCAACCTGAGACGCTTGTCTGCTTGGGTCGGGTGGGGGCTGGGAACTGAGGCTCTGGCTTCAGAGGTCAGACCCCAGGTAGAGGACTGGGGTTGGCTGCATTAAGACAGCCTGAAGGGGGTTAGTGTGCCACAGCTAGCCAGGAGGGAGTCAGGGGAAAAGTCTGGAGCTGCTGAAGAGGCAAGAGATCATTGTTTTGGGGTGCATGAGGAGAGGGAATTTGTACTCCATGTGCCCACAGAAGGCAGAGCTCTGCCTAAGCAAGCTCCAGAGATAGACATGAGCCACAGCTATCAGCTCAGACCACAGAGATGGGCATGAACTGTTAACCTTACAACCGCCACCAACAAGAATCCTGTGTGCAAGTGCAGGTCACTAACCACATCCCGCTGGGAACCTGTGCAGCATGCCACTGCCAGGGTCCCGAGACCAAGGGACAACTTCCCCGGGATAACACATGGCATGCCTCAGGCCATTGCAATGTCAAACCGGCCTCTGCCACTGCAGGCTTGCACGGCATTCCAATTACGACTACCATACCCCTCCCTCTCCCTGGCCTGAGTGAGCAAGAGAGCACTAATAACATGCCTGAGGGTGGCCTACAGGCAGAGGAGGGGCCAAAACCAAAGCTGAAGCCCAGGAGTTGTGTGAACAAAGAAGAGAAAGGGAAATTTCTCCCTGCAGCTTCAGGAGCAGCAGATTAAATACCCACAATCAACTTGTTGAACCCTGCACATGTGGAATACCTGAATAGACAATAAAAGTTCCCAAAATTGAGGTGGCAGACTTTGGAAGCAACTGTAGACATGGGGTTTGTTTTCTGCATCTGATTTGTTTCTGGTTTTTATGTTTATCTTAGTTTAGTTTTTAGTGCTTGTTATCATAGGTGGATTGATTTGTTGGCTCCATTTGTTTATTGGTTTGGTTCTCAATTCCTTTTTAAAATTTTAAATTTATTTTATTATTTTTTAAATTTATAATTTTTTTTTCTTTTTTCTCTTTTTGTGAGTGTGTATGTGTATGTTTTCTTGTGTGATTTTGTCTGTTTAGGTTTGCTTTTAACATTTTTCCTAGGGTTCTGACTGTTCTTTTTTGGTTGTTATTTTTGTTTGTTTCTTTTCTTTCTTTTTATGAGTGTGTGTGTTTCTGTGTGTGATTTTGTCTGTTTAGTTTTGCTTTTACCATTTGGTTTGGGGTCCTTTCTGTTGGTTTTCTTTTTTTTTCTTCCTTTTCTTCTGAGCCGTGTGGCTGGCTGGGTCTTTGTGCTCCAGCTGGGTGTCAGGCCTGAGCCTCTGAGGTAGAAGAGCCAAGTGCAGAACATTGGAGCACCAGAGAACTCCCAGCCTCACGTAATGTCAATTGACAAGAGCTTTCCTAGAGATCTCCATCTCAACACAAAGACACAGCTCCACCCAACTGCCAGCAAGCTCCAGTGCTGGATGCCCCATGCCAAACAACTAGCAAGACAGGAGCACAACCCCACTCATTAACAGAGAGGCTGCCTAAAGTCATACTAAGTTCACTGACACCACAAAACACACCACTGGATGGAACCCTGCCCACCAGAAGGACAAGATCCAGCCCCACCCGTCAGAAAACAAGCACCAGTCCTCTCCACCAGGAAACCTACACAAGCCACTGAACCAACCTCACCCACTGGGGGCAGACACCAAAAACAATGGGAACTACAAACCTGCAGCCTGCAAAAAGCAGACCCCAAACACAGTAAGATAAACAAAATGAGAAGACAGAGAAACATGCAGCAGATGAAGGAGGAAGGTAAAAACCCACCAGACCCAACAAATGAAGAGGAAATAGGCAGTCTACCTGAAAAAGAATTCAGAATAATGATAGTAAAGATGATCCAAAATCTTGGAAATAGAATAGAGAAAATGCAAGAAACATTTAACAAGGACCTAGAAGAACTAAAGAGCAAACAAACAATGATGAACAACACAATAAATGAAATGAAAAATACTCTAGATGAGATCAATAGCAGAATAACTGAGGCAGAAGAACGGATAAGTGACCTGGAAGATAAAATGGTGGAAATAACTGCCACAGAGCAGAATAATGAAAAAAGAATGAAAAGAATTGAGGACAGTCTCAGACCTCTGGGACAACGTTAAATGCACCAACATTCGAATTATAGGGGTCCCAGAAGAAGAAGAGAAAAAGAAAGGGACTGAGAAAATATTTGAAGAGATTATAATTGAAAACTTCCCTAATATGGGAAAGGAAATAGTCAATCAAGTCCAGGAAGTGCAGAGAGTCCCATACAGGATAAATCCAAGGAGAAACAGGCCAAGACGCATATTAACCCAACTAACAAAAATTAAATACAAGGAAAAAAATATTAAAAGCAGCAACGGAAAAGCAACAAATAACACACAAGTGACTCTCCATAAGGTTAACAGCTGATCTTTCAGCAGAAATTCTGCAAGTAAGAAAATGCTAATTTGAAAAGATATATGAACACGGGATTTTTGTGGCATTATTTACAATACCCAAGATATGGGAAGAACTTAATTGTTAGGTTGGTAGATGAATGGATAAAGAAGATGTGGTATATATTATATATAATAGTCCATTGTATATACAATGGAATATTATTCAACCATGAAAGTGAAATCTTGCCATTTGTGACAACATGGATGTACCTAGAGAATATTGAGCTAACTGAAGTAAGTCAGACAGAGAAAGACAAATACTATATGATTTCACTTATATGTGAAATCTAAAAAAGGAAATGAACAAACATAAAAAAACAGAAATAGATTCATAGATACAGAGAACAAATGTGTTTGCCAGAGGGAAGGGTTGTGTTTGGATAAGTGAAATAGATGAGGATATTAAAAGCCTCCAGTTATAAAATAAATAAGCCAGAGTGATGTGATGTACTGTGTACGGTATATAGTCAATATGGCAACTAGACTTATTGTGGTGTTCATTTTGGAATGTATAAAATATTGAATCACTATGTTACACATGAAACTAATGTAAATATAGTTGTAAGTCAACTATACTTCAAAAAAAAGTAGTAAAGCAGACATCAGAGGGACTGTTTATAGGTACCCCAAGTGACACTGATGATTTTTAGTCATACCTGCTCCTCCACCTTTGATTTTTCTTTGCCCTCAAAAAACCGTGTCAAGCTTATATTCTAGTGTGATGATGGATTTTTCTATAGTGTCTCTGTGATAGACTGACACCCATGTGTCCTCTAAGGAATACGCACACTAGACCAGACCATCAGCTCCAGCAACAGCATGAAAAGACAAAGACTCTTGGCCTCTGGGGGGGTTTGGGAAATGTCACTGGTGCTATAGACTGACCTTATCAGAATAGCTTAAAAGCATTTTGAGAATATTAGCTATTAAGACCATAAGTAACTGTCAAATCTTTATTTTTTAAAACTTTTATTGAAGCGCAGTTGATTTAAAATGTTGTGTTAATTTCTGCTGTACTGCAAAGTGACTCAGTTATATATGTATATATTATTATATATATTATATATTATTTTCTTATTCTTTTCAGTTATGGTTTATCACAGGATGTTGAATATAGTTCCCTGAACTACACACTAGAACCTTGTTTTTTATCCATCCTATATATAATAGTTTGCATCTGCTAATCCAAAATTCCCAGTCCTTCCTTACCCCACTCCCCTCCCCCTTGGCAACCACAAGTCTGTTCTCTATGTCTGTGAGTCTGTTTCTGTTTTGTAGATATGTTCACTTGTGTTGTATTTTAGATTCCATATATAAGTGGTATTATATGGTATTTATCTTTCTCTTTCTGACTTCACTTTAGTATGATAACCTCTAGGTCCATCCACGTTGCTGCAAATGGCATTACATTGCTGAGGAGTATTCCACTGTACACATATACCACATCTTCATCTGTGAATGGACATTTAGGTTGTTTCCATGTCTTGGATATTGTGAATAGTGTTGCTATGAACATAGTGGTCCATGTATCTTTTTGAATTATAGTTTTGTCTGGGTATATGCCCAGGAGTAGGATTGCTGGATAATATGGAACTCTAATTTTAGTTTTTTGAGGAACCTCCATACTATTTTCCATAGTGGCTGCACCAGTACATATTCCCACCAACAGTGTAAGAGGGTTTCCTGTTCTCCACATCCTCTCCAGCTTTTATTATTTGTAGACATTTTAATGATGGCTATTCTGACTGGTGTGAGGTGGTACCTCATTGTAGTTTTGATTTGTATTTCTCTAATAATTAACAATGATAAGCATCTTTTCATGTGCCTTTTGGCCATCTGCATGTCTTCTTTGGAGAAATGTCTATTTAGGTCTTCTACCCATTTATCAATTGGGTTGTTTGTTCTTTTGTTATTGAATTCTATAAGCTGTTTGTATATTCTGCAAATCAAGCCCTTGTCAGTCGCATCTTTTGCAAATACTTTCTTCAGTCTGTAGGTTGAGTTTTCATTTTGTTTATGGTTTCATTTGCTGTGCAAAAGCTTATAAGTTTGATTAGGTCCCATTTGTTTATTTTTGCTTTTATTTCTATTGCCCTGGGAGATTGATCTAAGAAAACATTGGTACAATTTACATCAGAGAATGTTGTGCCTATATTCTCTTCTAAGAGTTTTATGGTGTCACGTCTTATATGTAAGTCTTTAAGCCATTTTGAGTTTATTTTTGTGCATGGTATGAGGGTGTGTTCTAACTTCATTGATTTACATGTAGCTGTCCAACTTTTCCAACACAACTTGTTGAAGAGACTGTCTTTTTCCCACTGTATATTCTTGCCTCTTGTAAAGAATTAATTGTCCATCAGTATGTGGGTTTATTTCTGGGCTCTCTATTCTGTTCCCTTGATCCATATGTCTGTTTTAGTGCCAATACCACACTGTTTTGATTACTGTAGCTTTGTAGTATTGTCTGAAGTCTGGGAGGGCTATGCCTCCTGCTTTGCTCTTTTTCCTCAAGATTGCTTTGACAATTATGGGTCTTTTATGGTTCCATATAAATTTTAGGATTATTTGTTCTAGTTCTGTGAGAAGATGTCATGGGTAATTTGATAGGGATTGCATTAAATCTGTAAATTGCTTTGGGTTGTATGACCATTTTAACAATATTAACTCTTCCCAAGAGCATTGGCTATCTTTCCATTTCTTTGAATGATCTTCAATTTCCTTTATTAATGTTTTGTAGTTCTCAGCATATAAGTCTTTCACATTCCTTGGTTAGGTTTATTCCTAAGTGTTTTTTTTAAAGATTTTCTTTTGATGTGAACCATTTTTAAAGTCTTTATTGATTTTGTTACAATATGGCTTTTTTTAAATGTTTTTGGTCACGAGGTATGTGGAATCTTAGCTCCCCAACCAGGGATCGAACCTGCACAGCCTACATTGGAAAGCAAAGTCTTAACGACTTTACTGCCAGGGAAGTCCCCCTAAGTATGTTATTTTTGATGCAATTTTAAAAAGATTGTTTGTTTACATTCCTTTCTGATATTTCATTGTTACTGTAAGGAAATGTAATGATTTTTGTATGTTAATCTTGTATCCTGCTACCTTGCTGAATTCATTTATCAGTTCTAGTAGTTTTTGTGTGGAGTCTTTAGTGTTTTCTATATATAGCATCATGTCATCTGCATATAATGACAATTTTACCTCTTCCCTACCAATTTGAATACCTTTTATTTCTTTTTCTTTTCTGATTGCTGTGGCTAGGACTTCCAATACTATGTTGAAGAAAAGTGGTGAGAGTGGGCATCCTTGTCTTGTTCCAGATTTTAGCATGAAGGCTTTTAAGCTTTTCACTGTTGAATATTATATTGGCTGTGGGTTTATCATAAATAGGTTTTATTATGTTAAGATATGTTCCTTCTATATCCACTTTTGTAGGTTTTATTTTTTAAATCATGAATGGATGTTGCATTTTATCAAATACTTTTTCTGAATATATTGAGATGATCATGTAATTTTTGTCTTGTTGATGTGGTGTATCACACTGATTGATTTGTGTATGTTGAAAAATCCTTGTGACCCTGTCAAATCTTTATATATAGTCTGGTTATTTAATTGCTTCTCTGGGGTAATACTGATTCTGTTTCATATACACTATAGTAAATAATATAATTTTCCTTAAAAGTAGGGTATATGCATGATTAACAGCTGATTTTGTGTTTTTAGGAAAATCGTTTTGTTCCACAAATTTTAACTCTTGATACCAGAAGAAGAGAGATTTATAAAATTAGAGGCTGTGATTCTGTTAGCCTAGAAAGATCTGTGTTAAAGTTTTAAAAATTATCTCAGTAGTCATTTACAGTGACAATAAAAAACAAAGAAGTTCCTTTAAAAAAAGTAGGGTATATGTCACCCTCCATTTTGTATCTATCTCATTGCTTTGCCCAATGTAGGTGACAAACAACTGTTCATTAAAAAAGAGGGAAGGATAGAATAACCCCTGTGGTGTCATTGAAATAGGCTTTTTGTGGTTATGAGACTTTTGCCCTGATTAATGTGTCATTCATAGCTACATTCAATATTAGCTACTAGTTCAAGATCTAGCAATCAAACAAAAAACACATAAAATCTCCTTTAACTGAAAATGAGATATACAGAATTTTTCTGCCATAGTTCTCTCCCTGCTTCTTCCCTCAGAATTTAGTCATTATTTTCCATCTCTTTGTCATCTAAAGATGACTTTTGACTTTTGGGAAAAAGGCAAGTCTCAGCTTCAATATTGATTAGTCAATTTAAACCTTATATGGTCATAGGAACTTAAATAGAAATTCCAGGGACTGAGACAGAGATGATTCTGAAGTCAATGTGAGACTTGAAGGATGAAGCAAGGATTGGGCACAGAGCAGGCAGAGATGAAATGAGACAGAGGAATGAATGAGAGTGTCCAGGAACTAATCTAATTCTAGATTTCAAGAGTTGGGCTGCTTAGGTGAGGTAATTGGCCTCTTGACTGTTCCCTGTGACACTCCCTCCCAATATACACATGTCTATTAAGCTTCTACCATAATATTTATAGAGCGATCTGTGAATATCTATTTACCTGTATCTCTGCCTCTGTATTTTATCATCTCTGAGTCACTACATCCTAAATTGTATCTAGAATGTTGGAAAGAGCTTAACAACAAGTATTGGTTGAATGAGAGACTGAATGAATAATTTGGGGGATGGATAAAGTGTGGGGAAAATGATAATAATCTAGTGAGATTAGATCAAATGTATCCTAAGACACAAAATGTCATTTTATTAGGTAGCTGGGATTGTTAAAGGTTAAAGAGAATCAGTTTAGAGGCTAGACAGGACTAAAATCCTCCCCAACATCTGGTATAGGCACCAAAATAATTCTGAACCAATGATGTAATAAAAACCTGAGGACAATAGATTATTTGAATCCCTATCCCTGAGCCTCAGTTTCTACATCTGTAAAATGGAGCAATATAGTAGACTACATCATAGATATGTAATGAGTTAAGTCATGTCTGGCACATAGAAAAGGATCAGTTATTATAGTACCTCTTAACTCCACCAACCACATGCCCATGATCCACCATCCAAGGTACATCTCATTGGCAACAACTTCTTCCATGCTGTCATATGCTTTACTCTCTCCCTTGCTGACCTCTCCAGTTCTGATAACTTCCCCCTTTTATTTTTACTATGTCCTGTGTATGATTAAAATAATAGGAAGCCTTTATATAGTACCTAACCTATTTTAGACACTGTGCTAATTGCTTTCCATGAATCATTTTAATCTTCCTTACAACTTTATTATGTAGATTACATTATTATCTCCAATTTCTAGATAAAGAAACAGAATCAGGGAGTATATAACATGTCCAAGATCACGAAGGTTGTGATTGATAAATGTGTGAATAAGCCAGCCTTCCCTCTGACCCACTTCATTATCCTTCTCCATATGGCAAATAAATCCCCTTCTTGTGTAATTTCTGCTCACCCACCAGTATACTCTGCTTCCTTGGGTTGCATTTCTTTGGAGCAGACACTCTAGATCCATTCATCTAAGTGGCACATACTGCCTGCTAATACCCAGCTGGGTCTGTCCCCTGGAGCCCACTCACCTCTGGAGATGGGTTGAGTTTCAGGTCCTATATTTTATAGTCTTTCCAGTCCTGCTTAGATAACAAGATGGATCAGCAAAAAGATGCCCTCTCTAACCTATTCCTACCTGTACAAATTACAACCCCACTTTGATGTTCTTTCTACTTCTGCAGAATATGTGATCTGCCTTTTTCAAAATGGACTTTTTTTCTATTTTTATCTGGTATGATTAAAGCTTTCTCCAGATATATACCATAGGAAAGAGTCATGTCATACTTTTTGTTTTATTCTCTTCAAAGACATCACCTTAAAACAGAACAGTGGTTTGAGAGACAGATGGAACTGGACATAGACTTTGATTCTCTACTTCCTAACTTTGCGATTTGGGGAATGTTACTTAACCTTCTGTGCCTCAAAAATTACATCTATATAATGAAAATAATACTTCATAAGGTTGTCATGATGGTAAAATGAAATAATATGCTTGTAAAACGCTGTGCTTTGCACATAGTCAACACTCAAGCCATAGCAACAACCATTTGACTACCAAAAGCACAAAGCAAAAGCCACTACTTGTTGAATCTACTTGCAGCATTACTGCTAAAACTTGATGAATTAGAACAATACTAAGCATCTTAACAAATTACATGGCATAATTCCTCCTCATATTATTCTTCTGAGGACCAATCATAACCAGCTCAATCTGTTTATGCCAGACTTAAAATCACTCTTTCAGCCACATAGTACTAGTCATTGTAGCCATTCTTATTTAAACACCAGGAAGCTGTATAGGAGCTACAGCCCTAATAATTGTCCAGTGCCTTACATCATCAATATTATTCTACCTACCAAACCTGAATTATGAACAAATTCACAGTTGAACTATAGTTCTAGCTCACAGTTTATGAACACTCCTTCCACCTATAGCAGCATTATGACTCCTAGCAACTCTCACCAACCTAACTTTAACCCCCAAAATCAAACTAAATGGAGAACTGTTTGCAGTAATATCATTCTCATGCTCTAATGTTACCATTATCCTAACAGAAATTAATATCATTATAACTGTCCTATATTCCCTCTATATATTAAATATAACACAGCAAGGAAAATATACATATCTTGATTTTTTTGCTCTTTCAGCCACTTCTTTTTATTTACAGTTTATGTTTAATACAATATCAATTCCATAACATGAGAAGTTACTATAAATCAAAGCATAAATACAATAAAAAACAATATACAATCCAAAATAGAGATACAGCATTCAGGTATGAAACAAAAGAGAATGTTCATTCACACACACAGTAGCTTGAGATCTGTTGGATATGGTTATTCCAATGTAGGTTTTTAAAGATGGAAAAATATGACTTTGGTTAACTGTGACCATATTAGATTTTGGAACATCTAAGCATCATTGTGTGACCATGTGAACAAAAGACTTTAGGGAATGGCTACTTTTAAAAAGGTTTCTGTGCATCAAAGCAGTTGTGAAGTTTTACTTTCCAAAATCAAGCCCACTTTAGGCTTAAGACCGGGTTCCAACTGTCTAAAAATATTGAATGACAACAGAAAGTGTTCCAAATATGGCCATTCTGATTCAGTTTAAAAGGAAGTATTTACAGAAAAGAGTATAATTTTTTTTCTGAATTTAATGTAAGCAAGCTTCCAGTCTTCAGTTCTCGAATATTTGATTTACAGTTTGGTTCCTTCACATATTTACCTTTTTAATTTCAAGATTTGTCAATTTTACCTTCAAAACAGACCATTTTTTAAATTGTAAAAATTATTCAACCTATGCAGAAATAAAAAGCATTTTGAAATTAGTTGAGATTAATATACTTCTACTCTTTGTTATCTGTCTAGCTAAATGAATCTAGCACTCTTTTTGAATAAGAATAGTTGATAAGTATATAAGCAAAATGTACTCATTATGCTTGGATTTGGGGTAGATTCCAATCCATCATTGAGCTGGCACATGTCAATGGCTATATAAAAATCCAAATTTGGGGCTTCCCTGGTGGCGCAGTGGTTGAGAGTCCACCTGCCGACTCAGGGGACACGGGTTCGTGCCCCGGTCCGGGAAGATCCCACATGCCGCAGAGCGGCTAGGCCCGTGAGCCATGGCCGCTGAGTCTGCGCGTCCAGAGCCTGTGCTCCGCAATGGGAGAGGTCACAACAGTGAGAGGCCCGCGTACCGCAAAAAGAAATAATAATCCAAATTCAATGTCAAACACAAAGCCCCAGAAGAAAGAGTTCAGTTCCCAAGAGAACAGTGATAGCTTAACATAAAATTTTATTTAGAGTACATCGGCATTAAGTTAGTAATGCTGAAACAACACATGGAGGATTTGCAGTAACACCTGGAAGTTCCTTCTAATGTATGTATAAAGAGAATCATGGAAGCTTTCTGTTTTATCCAATTGTTTTATGGCCTTATAAATTTAAGGCACCAAATGAAAACTGAATCTTTGTTCTACATCTTATTCTTTATCTCTAAGTAAGATAAAATCTATTCTCATTTTCAAGGTAGAGTTTTATGTGCCCATACTTCTTAAGCCACATTTAAGAAAATCATCTCAACTAATTTTGGATATTGTCTCTCTTCATCTTGTACAGGAAACTCCAGCAGCTTTAATATTGGCATTCATCATCTAGTCAAACCCTTCACATGCTCTTCAAACCAATCAAATGTGGGATCCTCAACAATTTCTGTCAATAAAATAAGGTGTGAAATCAGCAGATTCATTCAATGAAGCCCTGGTTGTTGCTATTTTCCTTGTCACACTAGATGTCTAGACGCCTTTTGAACTGGGTTTAGAAGATGGGGATGTATAGATGCTTCTTGCCCTGAGTCTCTTAACAGCAGAGATGTAGAAGGGAGACCGAGATCATGAAGAGACTAGCTGTTGACTGTGGAGCATCATCACTTGACATGATGGTGGCATTGGCTGGATTGGGGGCAGCTGAGATATTCTGGGAGGGGTTACTTGAAGGTTTTACAACAATTGTTTGATTTGAATAAATCTGCGTAGGTAAGAGCAGCACCAGAAGCAGCAGCCCCAGTCGGAGCCTGGCCACCATCGTTCTGCTCATGTCCGCTCCATCAGTGTGTAGCGCATCTCACTGGATGCAGGGAGCATGGAGGATCGCTGGCTCAGGGCGGGCACAGGCAAAGTCAAATATACATTTCTTGTTAACAGTGTTAAACCATCATTTACATGGGAAAATGCCCTCATGAAGTAACGTCAAGTTAAGAAGGCTAATACTGTACATACATATATATATACATTTTGTACATAAGTATATATATACAAACGTTTGACCTAGTGGCACCACATGACAGAGGGAATCTCACCTTCCTCTTGATTTCCCAGCTTCCTGGACCGCATCTCTCTCCACTCACCTCCCCATGGGCCACACCTTCCCAGCCTTCTTTGCTGGTGCCTTGACATCCTCTAACTGGCAAATGTTGCAGTGCTACAGGTCTCTGACCTCAGACACTTCCTTGTTTACAACACCCACTTTCCAGATGATTCCACCTATTTTCATGGGTTTAAATATTGTCTCTTCACTGATGTATCCTAATACATCTACAACACAGACAGGCCCTGGGCTCCTATCATGTTCATGCCTGTCAACATGCCTACAGGACATCTTCACTTGGATTTCTGATCAACTTCACATGCTCAAAACTGAACACCTGATTTCACCTGCATCCTGCAGGATAATATCCATCACTGAACTACTTCTCAAAACCTCCACTGGTACAAATCTGATCTCAGCGGCCAGCACCTCCCAGCTGGATCTATTGCAAGATCTGCTCTCCCTGGCTTCCCTTGGATCCTTTCAGTTTGAGCCTTTAATAACCACTATCTTTGCTCAGGGCTCTATGGTTTTAGACTCTATATAAGAACACCTAGGGCTTCCCTGGTGGCGCAGTGGTTAAGAATCCACCTGCCAATGCAGGGGACATGGGTTCGAGCCCTGGTCTGGGAAGATCCCACAGGCCGTGGAGATACTAAGCCCATGTGCCACAACTACTGAGCCTGCATTATAGAGCCCGTGAGCCACATCTACTGAAGCCCACGCGCCTAGAGCCCGTGCTCCACAGCAAGAGAAGCCACCGCAATGAGAAGCCTGCACACCGCAACCAAGAGTAGCCCCCGCTAGCCGCAACTAGAGAAAGCCCGTGCACAGCAATGAAGACCCAGTGCAGCCAAACAAATACATACATAAAATAAGTAAGTTCAAAAATAAATAAATAAAAATAAATTTTTAAAAAAGAACACCTAATTCAGGTTGGAAGGTGGGAGGGACACTCTAAATGTCATCTATGCTGCATGTACAAGAACCCCGAGAGCATACCAAGAGGTACCACATTTTTCACTGCTGTAGCCGATCATTCCCCCTGTACTACCACACTGTATCACTCCCTTCCCTGATCTACTGCCAGTCTCTTTGGAAGGTGTTTCAGAACTCTTGTTATCATAGTGCCAGTTTAACTGTCCTCACTTCCCTAATTTATACCAGGATTTAAGACCTTGTGGTCCGGGATCCTGTCCAGAAAGACTCTGTCCTTGTTTATTTATTTCATCAGGAAGGGCTCTACTCCCTCTCCTAGTTCATGGTGTGAAGTGTTCTTAGCCTCTCAGGAAAGTGGGGAGAATTGAAAGGACTCTATAAGAGAATGCTAGGCTTTGTAAAACATTTCGTTTCTTTAAAAAATAAGACTCATTTTTTATTTGACTTTGAACAATCCTAGGAAATACAAAGAAAGCCAAGAATCGGTGACATGAAATGATCACCAGTAAGAATTACAACAGTCACCCCTTATCTCGTAGCATAGGGCACTGTCCGTGATCCTTAAGAAGAGTTACTAGAAATGCCTTGCCCATCTTGCCCCTAAACACCAACACATCAATCATGTACCTTGAAAGGTACATGAGTGCTGTGTTGGTGTTTAGGGGGAGCATCTCACTTACCAGGGACTGACTTCTACCTTGATTCCTTTGTAGGGATGGAGACTTCCCTGGTGATGAAAAATTCCCTGGGATTGCAACCTCCAAGCCAGACATCTTGTGTGACACAAACTCAAGAACTCCCCAGGCCCTGCAGGAGCAGAAATATCCAGATACTTGAGAGTAACCCACCACCTGAACTTGGGGACATTTCAGGGACAGCTCCAGTCCAGAGCGCCAGTAGTCTCCTGGCCCTGCCTCCAGCTCCAAGCCAGGGACAAATAGAGAGTGAGCACTTGGAGGATATGAAAACCAAGCTTTCAAAGCCTCTGGATGCCTACAGATCCCAAGAGAAAACCAAGAGCCTCCACTACTCCCTTTAGAAATCCCTGATATTCAGCAGCTCCTGGCCTGCACTGATGCATCCCCTTAGCCAAGAGGAGCAGCCTGCTTCTGAAAATGCTGATCTGGGAAAGAACAGCCTGAGTCTTGAGGACCTATGGACACCTGAAAATGGGATGGAATCTAGCAGTGGTTTTGCAGACATTACTACACTGGCGGAGGATATTCACCTTCCCCAGCTCTTTAATTCTTTGAAAGATCTTGATCCAAAGGTCCCAACAGGATCAAAGCCAAAGACACTCAGAGCCTTTAAGGTGAATCAGAGCCTTTAAGGTGAATCAGGTGCAGGAAAAGCCAAGTGTCATAAAGGTTCCCTCTGCTCAACCCAGGAAGAACAAACATAAAGCCTCTGAGCCTATCAGTGGTGCTCCCAAGGCCAAAATCCAGCCAAAGAATCCAGAGTGCCTGCTAGGGGGAGAAGTGCTTCTATGCCATGCTGCAGTCAGGGACAGCGCTCCTGTGACCACGGCCAAGCATTCCAAAGGCAAACCTCAGAAAGCTGCATCCAGAAAGATCAGCAATACTCAGAGCCACGGGCAGGAAAGCACCTCAAGGACCAAACGAAGGAAGAAGGCTGATGAGAAAAAGCAGTCAGGGAACAAAGTCAAGGCAGAAGAGAAGCCAACAATTCCCCAGACGAAGCGAAGGAAGCAGCAAACTGAGCTTATCCAAGAGAGCTTTAAAAAGCCTCGAACCTCCCTAGGCATGTGCAGGCTGGCGTCTGTGAAGGTTTTTCATGCACTGGGGGAGAAGAATGATAAGAAAACTGGGCTCTCTTCCTGTCGGGTCTTGGGAAATTCAAGCAACCCTAAACACCCCCAGCTATCCAGCCATGGATGTATACCCCACCTGAGGAGACGAGTCCTGAGAAAACTCAAGTCGAAGCCCAGAAACCAGACAGCAGTGCTGGAAAACAGTGTCCATCTCCATCCCAGTAGGAGCTGCCGCCTCCTGGGAAGGTCAAGTTGATACCTCTGCCGTTTTCTGCCTGGGACAAGCCTCAATCTCGACCTGCTCCGCGGAGGCCACAGTCTCTGGCCTCACATCGGCCTGCTGTGGCTGAGTGTGCCCAGCCTGTTTCTACTAACTCAGCTCAACCTCCAGGATTGAAGAGGGTAGAAATGACTCTTTAAATTTACCAGTTGGACTGAGCTGTATGTGAACTCTAGGTAATAGCGTGGGAACTGCACAAGCAAAGTGAGACACTGAAGATTCCAATGGTAATAGCCGTACTGTTTTCTAACGGACGAAAAAAATGCCTATATTATAAGTTCTATTTCTCCTGCTTTCTGGCAGTATCATGCTCAGAATAGTGTCCTGGCAAGCAAGTCAGGATACTTAGGTTCTGAAATCTGGTAAGGATACTAACATAATGAGAGAAGTTGAACAAGTCAGCCCGACCTCTCTGAGCCTCAATTTCCTTCCTCATGAAATGAGACTGTGAAAACAGAAGTTCTCTAAGGACCTCCTAGTTCTAAAATGCTCCCAGTCTAGGAAACAGCATAGAAGTCCATACTAGTGCAGGCTGAAAGGAAAGATAGGTCAGGGAGAAAGTTGCTTCCAGCCTAGAGAACAATGTCTGAACCATACCACTTGGGTCTTCTGCCCATCTGTGCCCAACATGGGAGCACAGGCAGCTAATACAGAAGACTGTAAAACTGCTCAGTCCTTGCAACCATCATAACGGTCTGATTTTTGGTTTCTCAGTAAGTATTGACATTACAGGTGTCTGGATAGCAAGAAACTTAAGATAATGCTGTTCCTCAAACATAGTGAGAATTTATCAATCTCCCTGATGTTTTCATTACCCTCTTGTTCTTACAGAAAATTTCCAAAATCCATCTCGACTTGGAACTCTGAATTCTCTGCAGCACTCTCTTCCTGGGGTGAGCAATGCAACTTCCCTAACAGGAAGTGTCTGCAACTTCTCCAGAGTCTCTGCTCCTGCCGTCAGTTCGGCATCAGCTACTGGTACCTCTTTCCAGACACTCATGTGTAGCGCCTACCTTCACCAACAGTCTAGCACAACTATGTTATCTGGAGTTACTGACCAGAGCCAGACCTCCACTTCAGCTGCTTCCTATCCGGGTGTTCTTGACTGGGACATCACAGGAAGCACCGAAAAGAATTCTCCTTCACTCGGAGACTTTACTCTGGCAGTCACTGACCAGCACACAGCTGCTTCCTCCATGTTTATGGCAGCCCAGTATGATAAAACTGCAGACACCAATAACATGGTCCCTCTATATCCATCACCTTCTGCCAGGCTTGCTCAGGGAACACCATCTCAGATTCCAAATCAGGGACACAGCCTGTCACTTCCGTACCAGGAAGGAAGCCAGGTATATTACTATAACCAAGGCACATTGGGGTCTTTACTGAATGGAGAACTTGGCTCCTGCCTGCAACCCTATGGCTCTGTGTCATACACAGGAAGTAAGGTCTCTGTGCAACCAAAAGTGGTTATGGTACTAAAGGAGATTCAGCCCACAAATATCCAACCACCAGCTTCCACCTCTGGAATCTACTGCCCTGTGTCTGCTCAACCCGTCACAGAAACAAGTTTTCAAGGTGAGTACAAACAGCAAGAAAGTTGAACAATGAGGTCAGCATTCAAAAGTGGGGTCAAATCTACAGCTGGGAAGTGGTGTACAGACAGGTAGAATTTAGATCCTGAGCCTTTAATAACCACTACCTTCACACAGGGCTCTCTGGTTTAGACTCTATATAAGAACACCTAGGGCTTCCCGGGTGGCGCAGTGGTTAAGAATCCGCCTGCCAATGCAGGGGACACGGGTTCGAGCCCTGGTCAGGGAAGATCCCACAGGCCGTGGAGCAACTAAGCCCATGTGCCACAACTACTGAGCCTGCATTCTAGAGCCCGTGAGCCACATCTACTGAAGCCCACGCGCCTAGAGCCCGTGCTCCATAGCAAGAGAAGCCACCGCAATGAGAAGCCTGCACACCGCAACCAAGAGTAGCCCCCGCTAGCCGCAACTAGAGAAAGCCCGTGCACAGCAATGAAGACCCAGTGCAGCCAAACAAATACATACATAAAATAAGTAAGTTCAAAAATAAATAAATAAAAATAAAATTTTTAAAAAAGAACACCTAATTCAGGTTGGAAGGTGGGAGGGACACTCTAAATGTCATCTATGCTGCATGTACAAGAACCCCGAGAGCATACCAAGAGGTACCACATTTTTCACTGCTGCAGCCGATCATTCCCCCTGTACTCCCACACTGTATCACTCCCTTCCCTGATCTACTGCCACAGTCTCTTTGGAAGGTGTTTCAGAACTCTTGTTATCATAGTGCCAGTTTAACTGTCCTCACTTCCCTAATTTATACCAGGATTTAAGACCTTGTGGTCCGGGATCCTGTCCAGAGCAAGCAGGCTAAGACTCTGTCCTTGTTTATTTATTTCATCAGGAAGGGCTCTACTCCCTCTCCTAGTTCATGGTGTGAAGTGTTCTTAGCCTCTCAGGAAAGTGGGGAGAATTGAAAGGACTCTATAAGAGAATGCTAGGCTTTGTAAAACATTTCGTTTCTTTAAAAAATAAGACTCATTTTTTATTTGACTTTGAACAATCCTAGGAAATACAAAGAAAGCCAAGAATCGGTGACATGAAATGATCACCAGTAAGAATTACAACAGTCACCCCTTATCTCGTAGCATAGGGCACTGTCCGTGATCCTTAAGAAGAGTTACTAGAAATGCCTTGCCCATCTTGCCCCTAAACACCAACACATCAATCATGTACCTTGAAAGGTACATGAGTGCTGTGTTGGTGTTTAGGGGGAGCATCTCACTTACCAGGGACTGACTTCTACCTTGATTCCTTTGTAGGGATGGAGACTTCCCTGGTGATGAAAAATTCCCTGGGATTGCAACCTCCAAGCCAGACATCTTGTGTGACACAAACTCAAGAACTCCCCAGGCCCTGCAGGAGCAGAAATATCCAGATACTTGAGAGTAACCCACCACCTGAACTTGGGGACATTTCAGGGACAGCTCCAGTCCAGAGCGCCAGTAGTCTCCTGGCCCTGCCTCCAGCTCCAAGCCAGGGACAAATAGAGAGTGAGCACTTGGAGGATATGAAAACCAAGCTTTCAAAGCCTCTGGATGCCTACAGATCCCAAGAGAAAACCAAGAGCCTCCACTACTCCCTTTAGAAATCCCTGATATTCAGCAGCTCCTGGCCTGCACTGATGCATCCCCTTAGCCAAGAGGAGCAGCCTGCTTCTGAAAATGCTGATCTGGGAAAGAACAGCCTGAGTCTTGAGGACCTATGGACACCTGAAAATGGGATGGAATCTAGCAGTGGTTTTGCAGACATTACTACACTGGCGGAGGATATTCACCTTCCCCAGCTCTTTAATTCTTTGAAAGATCTTGATCCAAAGGTCCCAACAGGATCAAAGCCAAAGACACTCAGAGCCTTTAAGGTGAATCAGAGCCTTTAAGGTGAATCAGGTGCAGGAAAAGCCAAGTGTCATAAAGGTTCCCTCTGCTCAACCCAGGAAGAACAAACATAAAGCCTCTGAGCCTATCAGTGGTGCTCCCAAGGCCAAAATCCAGCCAAAGAATCCAGAGTGCCTGCTAGGGGGAGAAGTGCTTCTATGCCATGCTGCAGTCAGGGACAGCGCTCCTGTGACCACGGCCAAGCATTCCAAAGGCAAACCTCAGAAAGCTGCATCCAGAAAGATCAGCAATACTCAGAGCCACGGGCAGGAAAGCACCTCAAGGACCAAACGAAGGAAGAAGGCTGATGAGAAAAAGCAGTCAGGGAACAAAGTCAAGGCAGAAGAGAAGCCAACAATTCCCCAGACGAAGCGAAGGAAGCAGCAAACTGAGCTTATCCAAGAGAGCTTTAAAAAGCCTCGAACCTCCCTAGGCATGTGCAGGCTGGCGTCTGTGAAGGTTTTTCATGCACTGGGGGAGAAGAATGATAAGAAAACTGGGCTCTCTTCCTGTCGGGTCTTGGGAAATTCAAGCAACCCTAAACACCCCCAGCTATCCAGCCATGGAGGTATACCCCACGTGAGGGTAAGAGTCCTGAGAAAACTCAAGTCGAAGCCCAGAAACCAGACAGCAGTGCTGGAAAACAGTGTCCATCTCCATCCCAGTAGGAGCTGCCGCCTCCTGGGAAGGTCAAGTTGATACCTCTGCCGTTTTCTGCCTGGGACAAGCCTCAATCTCGACCTGCTCCTCGGAGGCCACAGTCTCTGGCCTCTCATCGGCCTGCTGTGGCTGAGTGTGCCCGGCCTGTTTTTACTAACTCAGCTCAACCTCCTGCAGTGAGTTCATCCCACCCAGCTCCTGCCTCTTTGCCAGGTCCTGCCAAACCATCTCAGCCAACTATGACTAACCAACCCAACCGGCTTGGACCGACCATACGCAGCCTAGTGTCCCTCAGTCTGCTGCTCCTAGGCCTGCACCCTACGGAACTTCATCTTGCACTTCTCTCCAGTGGTAGCCTGTTCCCCCTGCTGTGACTAAGCGCCAGTCCCCACCCAAGCTCCAAACCCCATTTCTACTGCAAGACTTCAGCGAGCAACCAGTTCCATGGAGGGAACCCAATGTTCCTGAGCCAGTAATGTCAAAGCCCATTGAACACGAGCAGAGGCCAGAGCGGGAGGCCATGAAGAGACGGGCTCAACAAGAACGTATTGCTGCCAAATACACCTCTTTGGGGAAAGTGCAATTTTTCATTGAGAGGGAAAAAGAAATGGAAATTGCTGACTACTACGGATATGTAAAGTCAGAGCTGCTAGGAGTGTTGGTGCCACCTTGGGGACCAGCTGCTCTTCCATATACAGATAAGACAGGTATAAATTTCTCTATTTATTTTGATATATTTTAAAACAATAAAACTGAATAAATAAATGTAATAGAATTCATAGGTGAGTAATAAAACTTTTGAATTTTGAGATGCTGCTAACTGTGCTGTGTTTTTTGTTTTTGTTTTTTGATGGGGTTGGAATCAAAGTCTGCATGAGAAAGGAAGGACTGAAAGTTGGATGGGAGAATGAAGGAAAGGGGTAAAAACAGAGGAAAGAGAAAGGAACTTGGCCCAGGGCTAGGAAGGCCAAAAGGCATTTATGGATTTATGAAAGGAAGCAGGAGTGAGGATGAAATGGCAGAAGTAAAAAGCAGGGTCAGAGGTCAGGCAGGGGTGAAAGAACAAAATTTGAATAGAGTTGAAGATGACAGAAGGTGAGTCTAGGTTTACTAGGAGAAACAGAAAAAGTCTCTTGGGGAGGTTGGCCTTAAGTCTCACAACCACCAGATAGGTATTTAAGAAAACAGGAGGTTCAGCACACATCTCTGAAAGGTTTGAGTTGCCTTACCCAGGTGTGATTATAGTGGGGGGATAGGAAATCTACCAGAGAGGTGGCTAGGGCTCAGAGTTATCCTAGGGGCAGCTGACGACAGGGGCACAGCCAAGGAACTGCTGCATCAGGAGGCCCACGAGTAGGGCCTGGTATGTAAATCACCATGTACTCCACACCTAAGCACCAGGGCAGCTAATGCACTACTCAGTTAATCCTGGCAACGACAGGCAAGGCCAGTATTCCTGTGCCACTTCACTTAGAGAGGTGCAGCAAAGGGCTGAGGTCACGTCGCATGTGGAGGTACAAGGCCTCAATTGCAGGCCCAAATGCCTCCAAAGTCCTCAGTATCTGCAAGTGCCCGGAGGCGGCCAACCTGGCTTTCAGAGCACAGCATCCTGAGGTTACTGGTGGATGAGATCAAACTTCTGGACAGGCCTAAATATTATCTTGAGGGGCTTCCTCCATTGACCAGGGCAATGCCGCCTTCTGTAAACATCACCATCAACTGAAACGCACGAGAAAAATCCGACGGAAGCGTCCACTCTCACGGGTGAGAGCGGTGGGGGCACGCACACTGGGCAGCCGCTCCAACAGCCACAGGACCCAGGCGCCCAGCGGTTCACGGGCTCCCTGGGAGGCCTTGTGGGGCAGGTCGAGGGAGTGAGGATGGGAGAGAGCGGCAGGGGTGGGCGTCAAAAGGAATGCAGTGGGGAGAATGGAGAGATGGAGACAGTGGATAGTGGATAGTGACCATGGGAAAACTGGCAATTTTCATTTTCAACATTAATTTTTTGAGATGTCATTCACATGCCATAACACTCACCGTCTGAAACTGCAAATTCAGCGTCATTTCGTACATTCACAAGCCTATGCAACCATCACCGTCATCTAACCCATCACGTTTTCATCACCCCACAAAGAAGCCCCCATAACCATCAGCAGGCCCTCTTCATCCCCTCCTCCTTCAGTCCCAGCAACCATTAATTTCCTTTCTGTTGCTATGGTTTTGCCTTTTCTGGACATTTCATGACATAATACAAATGGGACCACTGTGTGTGGCTTCTTTCACTTAGCATAATGTTTTCAAGTTCATCCATGTCGTAGCATGTGTCAGTACTTCATTCCTTTTTATGACTGTATAATATTTCACAAATACACCACATTTTAAAAATCCATTTATCCATTCATGGGCATTTGGGTCTTTTACACTAATAATCTCCATTTATTGACAGTTTATTCTGTGCCAGGCAGCACCAGGCTAAGTTACTGACCTTATTTCACAGATAAAGAGGCTTGGAGAGTGTGAAGAGTTTGCCCAAGATTAAGAGCTAGCAACTGGGGGAACTGGGGTTTGAACTCAGGCGAACTTCAGAGGTAATAAATTCACATGACAGAACATTAGAAAAGGTCCACAAGGGTATTCAACGAAAAGTCACCCTTTTCCCCACGTGCCCCAGCCACACATTTCCCTCCTCAGAGACATCTGCTTTTGCCATGCTGTGGATCCTTCCAGAGAACTATTTATACCTCAACGTGTATGTATCACAATTTATTGACTAATCTGTCCCACTGATTTGAAATGTCACTTTTATGGTATAATAGATTCTTATACATATTTATATTACTTTTCTCAGAGCTGTCCTGGCTCGTTTTTGCCTATCTTTTATGTTTTCCATTTCTCTAAAATCCTTTTTATCTTCAAAAAAATTTTTCCTTTTCCTGTTTGTTTCTCTTAAGGCATTATGTTCATTCACTCGTATGATTTTAAATGATTTACTTTTGGCGGTGTCGGGTATTAGTTGCAGCATGTGGGCTCTTCGTTGCAGCGCGGGGGCTCTCCCTCGCAGCTCGTGGGCTCTCTAGTTGTGGCGCGTGGGCTCCACAGCACGTGGGCTCAGTAGTTGCGGCGTGCGGGCTTAGTTGGCCTGCGGCATGGGGGATCTCAGTTCCTCAGCCAGGGATCGAACCTGCATCCCCTGCATTGGAAGGCAGATTCTTAACCACTGGACAACCAAGGAAGTCCCCACTCTTGTATTATTTTAAATTTAGTCCTCATTTCTGAATTTTTTTTCTTTTATTTTGAATTCTGTCCTGAGTTCTATCATCTTACCTAATATTCTGGTTTACGCAGTTCCTTCATCTTTTTTTTTAAATTATGGTAAAATATACATAAAACAAAATTTAGTACTTCAACCATTTTCAAGTATACAATTAAGTGACATTAAATACACTCACAATGCTGTGCGACCATCACCACTATTCAAATTCAAAATAATTATGTCTAAAGATTGAGCAGGACCTCAGAAAGATGGAGGCAGCAGCATAGTTTCTGAATCTCTCCAAACCCTTTCATGGAAGAAGATCAACTAAAACCAAACACCCATAGGTGGCATTTATCAGCATTTACCTTTTCCAGAACTTTTTCACCATCCCAAACAGAGACTCTAGAGCCATTAAACAGTAACTTCCCATTCCCTCCTTGATCCATGTTCTTTCATCTTTTCCACTGTTTTTCTTAGCATCTTTTAGCCCACTTTGAAATAATAGGTTACAGTTTTGATCTGTTTTGTGGACCTGTCTTTTCCAACTTGATTTTATTGTCTGAAGAGATGCTATTCTGCTCCTTATTCTCTTTTTTCTTACACTACCTCTGTATGGGATATGATCCCAATCCTTTTCTTTTATTGATTTTTGGATGAAAAAAGTTTTAAAGCACGTTGAAAAGGAGGTGTGAGGCCATGTGGAAACGTGTTCCTCATGGCTGTTTCATCAATGCTTCACTTATACTGTTTTGAAATAACTCTTTTCCAGGAGGCATAAACCAGTGGGCTTTATCATTGTACAGAGTTCAGGGAAACGACCCCACGAAAGCTGATCACCTTAGCAAAAATGATTTAGTTATGATTTCACCCACGATTGGTCACCAACCAGCCTGGGAAACTCAATGAACCAGAGACAAGGTATAATGCCATCTTTCCTTCTCTCTGCCTCAGCTCTCAAGGATTGGTCACCTACATGTTATTTGTAATTATTAGTTGGTTTCTGTTCATAATTACTATCAGAAGACACAGCACTTATGAGCCTAATTACACTGCCCGGCTACGCACCATTCTTCTTCATTTTGGCTTCCTGTCCACCAGCAGGAACCTGATTTATTTTTGTTCTCCCCTCACCACAGCCCAGTAATTTTTGTGAATGACTCTCAGTCTCGCCAGAGTCTGTATCTCTCACTCTGCCCCAACATCCCACCCCATCATTCGCTCCCTGAAGTGTACTCTAGAAATTTAGGTAAACTGGATATTTTAACACTGTTCACCATCTGTTATGAAACCAGAAGAAGAGCAGCTCTCTTATGGAACGACGGAGAACTTGCAAGGATAAAACACCAGTCTGCAGGAGAAAGGGAAGAAGAGAATGATGGAAATAGTTTCTGGAAAACTATTTTTACATTTTGTTTTGTTTGTTCCTGGTAAATAAATTGAAATCTTCTAAACATTAAAAGAAAATCTAAACCACTAAATTCAATAATACAGGAATATAACTTTTAAAAAAAATTTCTTTGGCTGCGCAGCATTTGGGATCTTAGCTCCCCAACTAGGCATTGAACCCACGCCTGCTGCACTGGAAGCGCAGAGTCTTAACCACTGGACCACCAGGGAAGTCCCAGGAATATAACTTTTAGAGGAGAAGTTATAAACCCCTTGGCTATGTGAACTGGAGATTTTTAGTACGAAGTCATATATTTTAAATGACTTGGAGCTTTAAAGAAAGGAAGGAAGGAAGAAAAAGGGACTTCCTTGGTGGTGCAGTAGATATAATATCAAAAATAAAGTAATTAATTAAATAAATTTAAAAAAGAAAAAAAATGCTGAAATCCACTGACTATTCAGGCTGTTATATCTCGCTATTTCCAGATACATCCCTTTCAAAACTTTCGGTAAAACATTACCTTATGTCAGAACAAATGAATTACAAACTTTTCTCGTTGTCCAAAATTTGACAAATTCCCCTACATTTCTACCTTCAAATTTTATAAAAAGGGAAAAGTAGTGACAACCCTTCTACTTACATCCAATTGCATCATCTGGCCACATGCCTTCTACATCAATCAAATATCTACAAAACAACAAAATTCGAGTCATTTGTAAATAAAAAGAAAAGAAAATCAAGGTTTCGCAAAAAAGGTCCAATTTCCCTTTACAAATATAGATATAAAAATCCTAAGAAAATATCAGCACATCTAATCAATAATTATTAAAGAATGATATACACCAGGACCACAAAAAGGCGTTATTCCAAGGATGCAAGGATAACGCAACTTTAGAAAATTTATTAATATAATTATTTACATTGATACAAAACTTAATTAATAAATGAAAGAGAATAAAATACAGGACCAAACTGGCAGATGTTAAAAAGTTATCTGATAACGTGCAACAGTCAGTTTGGGTGAAAATGCTCTGTATGCTAAAAACAGGAGACTTAATATGACAGAGTATTCATCAAGAACCAACAAATAACAAAAGACAAATCAGGACAAATATTAACATCATATCTAAAAAACCCTATCTAACCAACCATAGGAGCCAGAGACTTAGGAATCACCATCACTGACAGCTATTTCTCCCTCACCCTCATCCTCAGCCCACCACCAGTGCTAACAATGATACTGCCTACATACCTCTAGAATCTGTCCACATCTTTCCACCAAAATGACCACCATACCCTGGTCCAAGCCACCATTATGCCCAATTTCTACAAAAGTCTCCTAACTTGTTTCCTCGCTTCCACTCTTTCTCCCTGCAGTCTATTCTCTACTCGGTAGCAAAATGATAGGTTGAAAATGCAATTGGGTATGTTCCATGCACTCACCTTCAACAAACAAAGTTCAATGGTTTTCTATTAAAGTCTGAAACCTTAAACATAAGCCTGCACGATCGAGCTCCTACCCATACTTGTACCTCCATTATAATCACATGCTCCCCCAACAGCCCCACCTTCCTGGCCTGTTCCTCCAACACACCATATGCTTTCCTCTTATAGGGTCTTTTGATATTCCTTATGCTCAGAAATCTCTCTACAGTGTCCCTATCTGCTTAATACCTACTCATCCTTCAGATATCAGCTGAAACATCCCTAAATAAACCTTCTCTAGTCTCCATGATGAGATCAAATCCTCCCTAAAATATGCTCTCATGGTACCATGTTCCTCTCCTTGGCACTTGTCAGAGATGTAATTCTACATGCAGTGTATGATTCTTGAATATCTATTCCCTCTCTGGACTGTTAGAATTCACAAAGGGCAGGTCAAGTCTTTTCACTCACAAAATTTCACAAGTCTTTTTGCTAGCCCCCAGCACAGTGCTTAAACATAACACATGCTCAATAAGTATTTCCTGTATGAACAACCATAAATTGGTACAGTGTAGCAACAACCACAAAAAGCATAAGGGCACCAACTCTTTGATGCAGAAGTCCCATTCTGAGTGAAGTTAACTGAGACAAAGCATATATATTCAAAGGTGTTCACACAGCAATGTTCATTACTTCGACATTTTATAGTATCAAAAACTTCGGACTTTTATATGTTCATCAGTGAGCAAAGGAACAATGCAGCCTTAAAAAAAATAAACAAATGGGACCTAATGAAACTTAAAAGCTTTTGCACAGCAAAGGAAAGTAGAAACAGGACAAAAAGACAACCCTCAGGATGGGAGAAAATATTTGCAAACAAATCAACAGACAATGGATTAATCTCCAAAATATATAAATAGGTCATGCAGCTCATTATTAAAAAAACAAACAACCCAATCAAAAAATGGGCAGAAGACCTAAACAGACATTTCTCCAAAGAACACATACAGATGGCCAAGAGGCATATGAAAAGCTGCTCAACATCACTAATCATCACTCAACATCCTGCTGCACTTGATTCTTTTATCATAATTAACCCACTTATAGTCACTACATGTTTATCTTCCTAGATAAGTGTAAGTTGCTACTGAACAAAGACTTCTACTCACCTCTGTATCCCCGTGCCCTAACAACAAACCTATAAGCCTCTCGGTGTTTACGGAAACAATTTATTTTCTGAGTCTCTACCAATTCTAGGGAGTGGATAGTATAGTCTCCTCCTCATTATCAGTGAGCCTGACATCTGTGGGAGGGGCTTATAGCAGAGGAAGTCACCAATGGATCATAACTAAGGTCCTGAGACTGCAATGGCAGAGAGCATGGTGAAGTTAGCCCACTACATGCAGAAGACCCACAGAGGAGTCAGCATATGCACTGGACTACACTTGGTATAACATGTGAACAATCAAGGTTTACAAACGTGTTCTCATGCACTTGTAAGGATCTTCTAGCCCACGCAGAAAAGATAGAACACACACAAAGGAGCCTGGAGGAAGCGAGTAGGCCGGCAGCTGCACCCTAACATCTTAACAGGTAACATTTCTGTGACTACAGTTTACACAAATTGGATCATTTGCCCCCTTTCTAGACACCCTGGTTATCACAGGCAAGGCGAAGCCTCTCAAGTTTTAAAGCTAGAGTACAGGGAAGATCTGTGAATAGGGCTGAAGATATTTAAGAGCTAGTACCTGCATTAAGCAACCAGGTTATAGAATGAAAAGTCATCTTGAAATTGCAGTCTCTCCCTCGCTCTCTCACCTCCTATCCCCTATCTTCCCACCTCCATCTCTATTCCTTCTCCCCTACTCCCTGTTTTATGTATAAATGTGCATCATTTTATATATACACGGAATATTTACTGTCTGTTAGATTTATTTAATAAAGTGCACACTCCTCAGGCTAAATTTAGAAAGAGGACAAAATGAACACTTATAATGGGCGTCAGTGGCGTTCCAAAGACAAAAGATTCCTCAGTCTTAAAACATGGCAAACACCACGTTCTTTCTGATAGTTAGATGCTAGAAAAAGGCAAGTGGATCCTTAAAATTCACACGCTATTAAGACCTACTATCAACAGAGTAGATCTTAAAGCAGAAACAAGAAAACACCAGCCTTTTAAGTTCTTCCTGTCTGAAGATAAGAATAAGACGTGGTAGTGTTCTTCCTCACCTGCACCCAAAGTGTAAAAGCAGCAAAAATATCTTAAACACATATGATGAGGAAGCCGCTCTTCTGGTCCACTTGTTCTGTTTTGCTTCTAGGGATCTGTCTCACTCCGAACCCTTGCTTTTAGTTTTCTCTTTTATATACGCTAAGAACCTGAGAGTCTTAACGTTTTCTTCCAGCTCGCAACCAATAAATAGGACAAAAGAACATTTTCATTTTTTATTTATTTTCCATTCAAATTTTTAAAAAAGAGATAAGTAAGCTAGTTCAGTTCATATTTCTCACAAAAATCACTTTCCAAACTAAACTAAATTGTTAGTGACAATAAACAGGAAAAGCACCGTACTCTATTAGCACCATCTGACATTTCCACCTTAATGTTACCAAACACAACAGGCCTAATGTCAGAACTATTAAAAATGTTCAAAATCCCCAACCCCACTCACAATGCATACCAAAGTTCAGGTAAAGGAAAACAAAAACAAAAACAACTCACCATTATCTTTATTTTCTTTCAGAAACCCATATAAATTCCCACTGGAATTTAACACTAGTGTCTTCATCTGGCACCTGATGCCCACTTGTACAAATTTTTAAATAAGGAATAGTTGCTGGTAAGTCCTATAAGGCAAAACCATGACAATACGTATTATTTCCTTTGCAGGGAAAGAATAAAAAATTAAGAGAAGGCAGAATATAAACCAAGAGGGTACATTAAACTTAGTATGTCAGTCATTCTGATAAGAGTCATTTTTTCCAAAGCTGCTTTAACCAGTAATTATCACTTCATTTTCATTAAAACTGCAGAATGGACAGTTACCAGGCATGCAAAAGGAAAAGCAAATCTATGTGAACGAATGGACATGTAACTCAAAATGATATAAACAGTTCTACCTACATTTATGTTCTATCTTACATTTCAAGGGCCATAAAGCGGCTGTGATTTAAGGAGAGTAGTAGAATAGAGTCAGAAGAACTTGGATTCGAATTAGGAAATAGAGCAAATTTCAGGCATTGTTGAGAACTGGTATTCTTGGGGTGGGAGAAAGTAGACTATCAATAGAAGACAGAAAAGGATAAGTGAAAATTCTCTAGTTCTGAATTTAAATGGAAAGTAGCAGCAGGAACCTATGACAAATTTTAAAAATATTAAAAACAAACATATTTCCTAGCTCTGACCACTGAAAAAGTCTAGAAACAACTGATGTCATGTTAAAAGTACTCAGGAGTCACTGAGAAGCTCCAACTGGCCAAAGATAGGGCCTCAGTTAGAATAATAACTGTAATGGAGTCCACGGTGATAGGAATAAATAAAATTTTACAAAACTGGTCACCACTGGAGGATATTTGTGAATCAACTCATTAGTTTGAAAACTCTTAAATAAAAGAAGAGAATCATGCCTCTATAACTGGGCAACCAAATAGTTGATGAGGGGAATCTTCTCCTCATACAAATATACCCAGCTAATAAGTGAAAAAAAGAACAACAGAATTCACCATTTTTTGAAGCCTCAACTGAATTAATGGATGTAGGTATGAATCATCAATGACTGCTAATATCACAGAAAGAGACAATTATATGTCTCCATGGAAGAACACATCATCACCTATGAAACTGTCTTGCCAAAACAAAACATGCAAGCTTCATTGATCAACTAATTTGTAATTGATCAACTACCAATTTACAGGAAATAAAAGGATTGAAGAATATGTTAACAACACATGGACTGTAATCATCAAAATCTAGATGGGACAAATTATCTGGTTTCTTTAAAAATAAAATTCAAGGAGGAAAAAAAAAGTGAGAGAGACATGGAGGGAGAACCTATAGATTAAACAAGACTTCAGAGACCTAACAATCAATGGCAAAGTACGGACCTTATTTGGATCTAATTCAAAATTCTTATAAACAATTTTTTATGACATTTAGGAGACAACTGCAAATTTGAGCACTCACTGGGTGTTTACTATTAAAAAATGATATTAAGGAATAAAAGTCCTATATTTTAAATATACACACCAAAATTGTATGGGTGGGGCTTCCCTGGTGGCGCAGTGGTTGAGAATCTGCCTGCCAATGCAGGGAACACAGGTTCGAACCCTAGTCTGGGAAGATCCCACACGCCGCGGAGCAACTAGGGCCGTGAGTCACAACTACTGAGCCTGCGCATCTGGAGCCTGTGCTCCACAACAAGAGAGGCCGCGACAGTGAGAGGCCCGTGCACCGCGATGAAGAGTGGCCCCCACTTGCCGCCACTAGAGAAAGCCCTCGCACAGAAACGAAGACCCAACACAGCCAAAAAAAAAGTAATTAATTAATTAATTTTAAAAAATGTATAGGTGTTATTACATGTTGTCTCGGAGCTGCTTCAAGATAATATGGAATGGGGTGAAACAGGTGGGGGTACAGATAAAACATGACAGCCATCAGTTGGGAAATATTAAAGCTGGATGAGTTCATAGGTATACAAGGAACACTCACAGTATTTTTATACTTTTGTATATGTTTAAAATTTGTGATAATTGTTTAAAAACAAGACGACACTGTAGAAAACAGCTTGGCAGTTTCTCAAAGGTTAAACGTAGAGCTACTGTATGATCCAACAACTCTGCTACTACCTACGCTGCACATCTAACAGAACTGAAAGCAGGGATTTGAACAAATATCTGTACACCAATGATCATAGCAGCATGATTCACAATACCTACAAGGTGGAAAACAACCAAGTGTCAATCAACCGTTGAATAACAAACTATGGTCTATATACACACAGTGGGATTTATTAAGCCAAAAAAGGAATGGCATTTTGTTACATGCCATAACATGGATGAACCTTGAAAACACTAGGTTTAGTGAAATAAGCCAGACATAGAAGGATAAATGTTGTAGATTCCACTTACACAAGGTACCTAGAATAGGCAAATTCATAGAGACAGAAAATAGAATAGAGGTGTCTAAGGGCCGGTGGGAGGGATAATGGGGTTGTTACTGTTTGATGCTTACAGAGTTTTTGTTGAGGATGATGAAAAAGTTTTGGTTATAGACAGTGGTGATGGTTACACAACACTGTGACTGTATTTAATGCCACTGAACTGCATATTTATAAATGGTGAAAATAAATATGATTTATGCATATTTTACCACAGTAAAAAAACAGGAATAACTGAGTTGAAATTTCAATTCTTCCTTGTCCGAGAGTCAGTTTCATCGTCCATAAAATTAGTAATTGTAGTTGTCTATCCTCTGAGCTTAGTGCAGAGTAAGCCCTCAGTAGGAGGTATCAGTACTACTTCCACTTCAGCAGCAAAGGATTGTTGTGAAGATTAACAAAGTCAATGGATATGAAAGAACTTTCTAAATGGCAAACTGCTATACAAATCTTAACAAACATTAGGTGTTACTGTCTCTCAAGGCCATGGAACAGGTCAGAAGAAGGATAATTATTTTGCACTGGTATGTCCTACATGGGCTAAGAGAATATATGGGTTTCTGTACTATATCAGAAGGTATTAGGAAAAGAAAGCATAAAACTTAGAGAACAAGTGTCTTTTACTCTGATGCTTAAACATGCTCAGGCAACTGCTTAAAATAAGTGTAAAGACATAATGAACATACCTTTCTTTCCTTTTAGGCTACTACTATTCTACCTAAAAGTTTATTTCAATTTCAAAATATAGAACATGGAAGCTTATAGAATTTCTTAAGCATATCTAGAGCCTACTGCCAAATACTATAGTTCAATTCATATCTTTAATCTCATTTTGAAACAGCAATTACAAATGTGTATTTATGGAAACCACTAGCTTCCCTTTTTGAACCCATGAAAGAAGGCCAGGATTCACCTTAGCATAAGATGATAACTACTGAATTACTCTCAATTATTACAGTATCAGAAAGAAGGACATTTTCAGTTACGGGTTCCATTTACCTCTGGCTTATAATAGCGGCGAGTATATGTTAAGTCAATAATTAGCCCAAGTTCTTCATTCTGTTCTTGGAGTTTGTTAAAAAAGGTCCAAGAGGGAAAATCATTCTTCTGGAGCAAGATTCTTTTCAAAACTGTGTCAGAAAGAATAAAATAAGAAAGCACATGTGTTTAAAATCCTTTATTGTATTATCCATTTATGCAAACCCTGTGATGCTAACATATGAGATTCAAAGTAGTTTCCTCCTCTGGAATTTACAAGCGATATTACAATCCTTTCTTCAAGAGAGATTAGAAGGAAGAAAATTAGCTCACTTCTATATATTTATTTCTATGTTTGTTTATTTCATGTTGGTCTCCTAACCAGACTGTAAACTCCCAGAAGGCAGGGACCACATCAATTTTGCCTACCACTGTACTGTCAGCTCCAAGCAGAGTGCCTGTAAATAGACACAAAAATAAATACTTCTTGAATATCTACATATAGGAAGGATGGCTTTCACTGATAAATATTCTTTCATGTATTTGGCTTATTTATGTACTCTGTTCCATTGATCTGTTTGGTTATTCAAGTGTCAGCAACACACACTTTTTTTTAAATTAGTAGACTAGTTTTAGAGCAGTTTGAGATTCACAGCAAAAGTGAGCAAAAAGTACACAGTTCCCACATATACCCTCTCTCCTTCATCCCTCACAGCCTTCCCCATGATCAACAGTCCATACCAGTGTGCTTCATTTGTTAGAATTCATGAACCAACACTGACACATCATTATCATTCAAAGTCCATAGTTTATTGCATTCATGGTACAAGTAACTGACTATTTCTATATTTCTAGTATGGTCATCGCCAAACATTTACTTACTGAGATACATATTACTTTCTTATAAATTACTTTATTCTTTATTTATAGTTAGGGCAGTACATTGTTGTTGTTGTTTTTTAATTAAGTACAAAAGTAGGTTGTATTCATCTATGAATTCCATTTCTGGATAGTAAAGGAGGTATTAAAAAGTATTTGCTACAAAAGGGAAAATGGAGTACGACGGGGTTGACAGCCAGGGCTCTATATGGCGAATTCAGATTTCTGGAAGCATACGGTATTAACTTTTGCTCACCTTTTTTAAAGGAACTTTGAAAGCAAGGAAACGAGTCCCAGGCATCGGCTGTTCAACTGGGAGATAGTCCTTCCACCTGTTAATATATTTTTTGTTAGGAAAATTTTATGTTAGGCTGTCTCCCTGCATAGGATGGATGCACCTTGAAAATGGAAATCATACCCCTGTAGGGTAGGTCCCTCTTCTTTCTGCTTTGCATTTTGCTGCTCCACTTATTCAACCCCACCTAGTAATAACCTATACTTCCCTTGTTCATGTTGTCCCATCTTGATAACAGATAAAAGGCAACAAAACAATGCAAAGGTCTCAACAAATAAGGGATATCTAAAACCAGAGCTGGCCAGAACTTCTGTATCTCTGATAAAACCTAGCCCGGTGCTGACTACTAAGGTATCATTAATACCTGCGTGTTGACTGAAATAGTTTAAACTCAATTCTTCCACTTCACAGTTTATTTTCAGTCCTCATACAAAACCTGATAATAAAATTCCTTAATGCTAGGAATCACAGTGAAAAATAATATCTGAACTGACTTCTGTAAGATGAGTTAAACTAAGGTTAATTCAGTGAATCTGAAGCATAAAAAGTGAGGGCAAAAGTGGCACAAGGTGGGGTCATAGAAGCAGAGAGGATTCTAGACCACGCACAGTCTTAAAGGCCAACGGTTTGTTTTCTATTCTCAAAACAATGTTTTTGAGCGATGTTTATGAGCAATGTTCCAACTTGCTTTTACGGTTTCTTTTGTGAAGAATGGATTGGAAGGAAACAAGATATATGGACACTACTTAGGACCTAATTGCAACAGTCAGGCAAGTTCAGTATTAGGATGTTGAGGAAGAGTTGACAGATTCAGAAGAAATTCAGGAGATAAACTGAAGCGGGCTTAATGGGGTATGAGATGGAGGAAAGGAAGATCTTAGGAAATTAAAGCGTTTACCGCACACATGAGCAAAGTCTCAAAATTAATCATTTGAACGTACAGAGGTAGATCTCTCAAATGACACCGGTTAGGAAGCAACAGTACGCCCTTTATAATTCCGAGGGGCACACAAATCAACTGTTCGATGGAAAATTCGGCGGTACCGGTGCATTTTTTTCACTCAAACTTAGTTCCAGTTCCTCTTACTCACATTTTCTGTGCCAAAACAACACAGCTTGAGGAATTGAAGGGGATTCCATCCTGGTAATTAAGGAGGGTCCCCAACACTGACAGTCCCATCTTAAAAAGCAGTCCCTCTGCATTTTACCCGAGGAGCAATGGCCAGAGCCTCCCATTTAAAACGATGGGGGGAAATCAGAACATCACACACTGTCCCTTTCACCTACTGGAAACTGATCCGTGAGACGACCAGTACCCCCTAGCACAGCGCGGACGGGGCAGCGCGCGGGAGCAACAGTCACAGGAGACAGCACAGGAGACGAAGCCCAGACCCAGGGGTTCTGAGCTCCAACGGCAACGCCCAGGGGCCAAGGCGTATTACCTTTCCGGGATGTGCTTTCTGCCCTTCCTCCTGGCCGACGAACGTCCGGAAAAGCCGCGACGCTGACCCCAGCGCCCACGGGCACGATGCCGCCCACCCAACGCCAGGAGTGCCAAAGTCGCCAACCCGGCGCCCCCGGTGCCAGCACAAGGCCCCGAAACACAAGCGCCTTGGCACTAGCCCACGCAGCTCGCTGACCATCTTCTACTGCGCATGCGCCACCGCCAGTCCAGATGACGTCCTCACACCGGCCGACTGAGACGGTTCATTGGTAAAGAGGAGTCTGACGCCTGCAATTCCCTCCTTAGCCGGAAGATGGTAGCAGAGGTCCATTAGTTCGTGTGTGTACCCTTCAGAATTCCAATCATATGGGACATGGAAAGTTGTCCCACTCTCCCAGTATCTTGTGTGGTTCTTTCAGATATTTCCCAAGTGCTTACATTCACACTTGTTGTATCTTGTATGTAAGTATTTCTACCTAATGGAGATCCTGTATTTTATACAAGAGCAGCGTACTATACATAGTCTACCATCTGTCTTGGATAGTGATTCTCCCAGTCAATTTTTGCGTACATCCATTCCATTCTCTTTAATAGCTGCGTCACATTACATAATTTACATGGCCAGTCCAATATTGGTGGACTTTTGGTTGTTTTCAGTTTGGGGGCATTTTGTTTGTTTTTGTTTGTGTCTTCTGTTACAGATAGGCTGCAATGTGAACCTCTTTATACATGTGTATAGCTATATATAAATTTCTAGACATAGAATTTCTGGAATGAAAGAGATGCAAACTTAAAATATTGAAAGTTTTTCAAACAATCTAATCTGCCTGATCAACCTCCAAAAATATTCTATCAACTTATACTCCACTCACAGTGAAACATTTATTGGGTTTCTATTATGAGCCTGGTATCAAGCTGGAGGTTGACAGTATGTATTTACATTTTAGACAACACCAAAAAATGCCTGAGAGAGATAAGAGTGGAGCTTAAGTATAACATTTCCTCACAGTATCAGGCATAGGGATCTGCACCTGTTAGAAAAACTATGAATCCTGCCACAAGTGGAACAGCAAAGAACAGCATGTCCTATAGTAGGTCTGAAGGTATAATAGCATACTAAATTCCATTGTTATTTATAATAACAAATGTTTTTTGTTAGTTTTACTTTTCAGTTTCTAATTTCTGAAAGTATCTTACATACACTGTGAGTAATCTTCACAACCATTTGAGCTGGGTTAACTGAGTCAGGAAGGTCAGAATTATTGAATGAATGAATGAGTGAATGAGTAAAACATCACTAGCTTTAACGTACCTGGGACAGTCATAGTCTAACCAAGTTTCAATCCACAATCATTTATTTACAATTCTGAAAACTTCCACAGAATTACAAATGGGACAAGAGTAGTAAATTACTATTTGGATAAAGAAAAAATACAAGTTAGCACAACCTAGTTTACAAACTTACAATTAGGCACATTCAATTTGGTGCTAAGTCATAAAATATTCTTTTGCAATTTATGAAAAATATCCAATAGGCATGTAATGGCCAAAAAGTACTAATGATACAAATATCTATAGACATGACAGTGTACAAATTGTGACATAAATCTATCAGAAACTAGAAAATCTATGTTGGTCCTATAGTTCCAGCTTGCTAAAAGATACAGGCTTTGGGTGGGAACACAAAAAAATCCAGACCTGGCCATAACAGGGTTGGCAGAAAGTATGGGAACTAGCAAAGAGTAGGCCTCTGGATGGAAGTGGGTCCAACATGAGATAAAACAATGCATTAATGGGTATGTAGTAGGCTGGGATGGAAAATATAGGAGCAAGGGATATTTGGAGAATCTGACAGCTAAGTATTTGACACTAACAAAATCTACCAGTATCCCATAGGGCCTCAGGTACCATGCAAGGGTTTGAGGGATTCCAGTATTTAATTAAACCAAAATGTGACAATGGGAGGAATTAAGGACAGCCTCAGGGGTAGATGAACTGGGGATGTTACACCAAGACATGTCTCAGTTAACCTGATGGGTTCAAAATGCAGGAAGTGGGTATACGGGACAAGACAATACCCTAAATGTAAGAATAAAGGTTTAGGTCAGGGTAGGGCCTGATGTTGCTAAGTGTTGAAATAGAGCTCTTTAGTTTCTTCCTCCCATATGTAAGATTCTTTAGAGGTTAAGATGATGCTCAACCTGCAAGCTAAAGTTAAACGGCTGGAACTAGGGAGAGAAAATAAGTTACATAGGCTCGGAACCAGGAAAAGCCTAACTAAGGGTTTGCCTAACTAGATAGAATAGAATGTTGGAACTGAATATTTTAATATGTAAACATTTTACTGATACCAAAATGTGTCTTACCACACTTCCCCCAATCTCACACCACCCACCCTAACCTGCAGTAGCTATGGGTCCCTTGATTTCCATGGAAATACAGAGAAAAGAGACACTGATCTGGCTTGCAGGTATTCAGTAGTTGTTAGCCTCACATCACATACTAGCATCATGTGAGTAGGCCATCTGAAGTAGGAAGCTTAGGGGAAAAACCTTGAAAAACACTTAAAAGCTTAAGCCACATCTCTGTACTACAACACCTTTCACAATTTCTTCTCAGGTAAGCATCATCCCCATCAGTGAAAAAACTCATATCTCATAATAGGAAAAACAGGCCTAAAAATTAAATGTGTGTCTTTGGAGGTCCCATCTATGGGACATCTTCCTGGTACTAGAAAAGTCCCCAGAAAGATCAATCTTTTCACCCCTCCCTGAAAGCTTACCACCAAGGAAAATGACTAGATCCATGGATTTCCTCCCTCAAACCAGCTTACCTCACATATAAATCATTAGCAACTCAGCCCTTACTCACATCACCACAGTCACAAGAGTGGTTAGGGAGCAAAGCACCAACCACGGGAACTAAAACAGAGGCAACCCAGGCCAAGCTGGGCTGATGGCAGATGTCTGCTCCTTACGCTTGGGTGCATAACGCGACTCACCGCAATGCCTTTTTCACAGACCCTTTTTAAAGTTTCTCCACAACATCGAGCAGGTCAAGTTCATTCATGATGCTTCAAGATAAACGATCGTCAAGAGAAAAACATGCAGTATGTCTTACAATGTTGGAGTCCTTAAAAATATGACAAGGAAATAACCATGCAGACAAAACCAGAGCATTTTAAAAAATCTGTATTCTACAAACGTACCAGTGAATGCTATTAATAAGGTACTATGAGAGAAAACAAAATGAGAAATATATGTAAGACTGTTCCCTTTAGTGTACAGAATTCATGGCAGTTGCCGCACTATCGAGCTACTTACATCTATGACTGTCTGTTCTGGTAATACAAAATGAGGCCAAAGTGTGTCAACTTGTTTCCCACAGAAACCAAAAAGTCTACATGAATCTCTTTTCTCCTGTGCCCTTTCACCTTATCTGCTCCCAGTTCTCCATGAAATGTCCTCTTCCTTCTCTAATTATTCTCCTCTTCATTTTGCTTGGCCTTGCACCCAAGCATGCAAGACAGAGAATCCTAGAGGTCCAAGATTCTAGAGTGGCTGTTTGCAAGGGGGAGGAGATTACAGTAACTGCCACACTGTATATACTTCTGTGCAAAGAAAAAGGGACAGTATTCAGAATGTCTCTCACATATAAAGGAGCTGGATGGCAGGATACCTGTGTGGCCCAAGGAACTTCTAGTTAGCAAATTATGGGGAAAAAATTGCAATCAAAGGCTGGAAGAGGAAAGGTCTGCAACCAGCTCTGTCTCCTAGCTCTCTGGTATTTGCGTCCAACGAGCAGAGTCTATTTTGTGAAGCATCAAGCACTGAAAAGAAGATTCCTGCTGCAGGAAGTTGACAGGAAGTAACATCCATGAGGGTGAGAATGCAAGATCAAGGCTTGTCCTAGAAACAATGCCCATAATGGAAAAAAAAAAAAAAAAGGAAAGCAGAAGAGAAATGTAAGTCGCAAGTCCAACCTGGCCCAGCCCAAGGAAGGTAGGAGTCAAGGAGACGAAACTGAAAGAGAAGAGCCTTGGACCACAACACTCTCCACAAGGTACACTCAACAAAGTTCACCCTACGCTTCAACCAAGTTACAAAAAGAGCTTCTTAATCCCTACTTTTGCTCCTTAAAAGCTGCTATAAGTTCACTAATTAGACAGGTATGATTTCAGAACAACTGTAATAGTTCAAACTAGATGGCTCTTGCCTTCCTAAGGATATTAATTAAATAAGATATATATATATATAGCTCTAAGTATATGATACATGAAATATAATACTCTCCAGGATATAGGTAACTGTTAGTAAATTATATTAATGAACGTCTGTAAGAAATGTTGCAATGATTTCCCTCATGTAAGAGCCTGGGGGAGGTAAATCTGTCTTCTAGGATTTCCTCCCCAGAGCTCAGAAATTTAGGTGTTGTTTTAGCTCTCCTACACTCTCTCCACCCAACCCCGCCTTCCTGTTGGGGATCGGACCTCCCTATTGGCTATCTCATACCTTGAAACTGCCTGCCTCGTGACATCATTCTCCTACATCATCACAAGTGACCAGTGAGCAGTAACCTGTGACCTTTGTACTGCACACATGCGCCGTTCAGCTGCAGCCACTCAGACATCCTCTGGTGTTGTCTCCTCATCCCTTGTATCTGCAGTTGATGTTTTCTCTTCTTCTCTGACCACGTCAGGTAAGAAAAGAAACTTTTTAAAGTTTTTCGTTAGGTTTATTTTGCCCCTAAATTTACTAGTAGATTCACAATAGCATGGAATAATGAGGGAAAGTACTGAACTAGAAGTCTGGAGACCTAATTTCAGTTTTGACTTTGGCATTTACTATCTGTGTCACTTTGGACAAATCATTGACTGTCTCACAAAGCCTGATATTTTCCTTATCTGTTACGTTAGGATACTACATTGGTTGATCACTCTGATCCCTTTCTTTTCTAATATTGAGCCTTAAAGGGTACCCATGTAGAAAATGAAATCAGAGACTTCTCAAGAGTGTTTCAACAGAAACACAGAAAAGCCAGGTGACACAGAAAACTAGCAATATACAGCAAGATGTTTCATCTCTAAAGGTCTCCCTCCACTAATATGTCGACTAGTTGAAAAGAGAAAATAGGGAGAGAGGATGGAGGGTACTGGGCTATAGGGAGGCACAGAGTCAAACGTAAGGAAGTTTAGGATTGTTTTCATCAGCACAGGCCAAGAGGAACCAAGAGATTGGATAAAAATATAAGAATGAAGAGGGAAAGCATAGAGGAGCTCTCAAGAAAAATGTAGTTTGCAATGGAATGTTGATGGGAAAAAAAGATTTTAAATTAAAGCAGAAACAGCATAGAGTGAATTCTGCTCAGAGCAGGGCAAAACAAAGTTGATTGTAGCAAATCCTTATTTTAACAGACTAAGAGGAAAGTAAGGACAGAACAGGGTATCACCAGGAAAGGCAGCTTACCAGAAAAGTCATACTCAGTTTTTTTTCTTTTATTGCCTCTCTGAATACAGTTGGCACTTGACAGTTTTGAATATAAACATTTTAGAAATACGTCCCAGAAATGATGCTTCCTATATACAAGAAACCAAAGTGGTTATCTAGGGTTCTGCTTTTCAATGTTTGATTCTTTCTAATTTTTCAACTATGTAGACGTTTTACCAATTAAAATTTTTAAATGATATCTTCGAAATTGAATCAGAAGGACTATTTCCTTTGTGTGATATGTAGCTTCTAAGGCAAGGTTGCTTTTCATCTTTACAGTTCTTTCCTTCCTAACACAGAGAGCACATTGATCAACAGCCATCGTTCATTTTTAGATCTTAGCTACCTAAGAAGAAAAAGAAAAATTCAAGCCCCACATCTCTAATTCCAAATTGAGGGAATTCGCTGGCAGTCCAGTGGTTAGGACTCGGTGCTTTCACTGCCAGGGCCACGTGGCACGGCAAAAAAAAAAAAAAAAAATCCACATTTATCTAGAACAATATTGTGGAGTCCTTTTGATGTTCTTACATTCGAAAATCTTTTTTAATTGGATTCTAGTGATGATGGTTTTTTTAGGTTTTGGGATGTCATCTTCGTGGATGTTGAAGATAATAATAAGATAATCTAAGTTCTAGGATAAATACAAAAACCTTCTTGATACTTTTTAAGCTTCCTTTCTGCTTACTGTATGTTTCTATTCTTTGAAATATATATTTCTACCAGGCTTAATACCTGTTATTGCTGGGTAAAAATATGAATGAGCACAATGAAATTCTTTTACATTTATTATTTTGCTGTCTGCTTTGTACCAGTTTTCATTGAAATACTTGTCTGCATATATTGTGGCCCCCTATACATTTACATTGATTGAATTTTGTTGCTTGTTATGCATTTTTACTGATATATCTTCTCTGTCTGTATGTATTGGCTTGGAATTCATTCAAAATCACCTTCTATCGTGTTTTTTGGTTAATAGTATTCACTAAAATACAGTGGGCAAAATTCACTTTCATATTATTGCATGTATGGTACAGAATGTCATTTGTTAGTAAACTCATTATGCTTTGACACTTGCCACATACCCCAGTTTTCATAACTATGTATTTTACATTATGTAATATGTTTTTCATGATATTTCTTTGTCTTTCTAGAACTTATTGTATCTTCCTCCATATAAATCATACGCAATATATCAGTTTATTCATGTATTAATTATTACTGCTATTATTATTGGTGGTGGTGTTATAAGCACTTTACAGATGAGTAATCTGAAGTAATCAGATAACTTTTTTCTTTCCAAAAGCACTTAAGAAATTCACTTTCAGGTAATCATTTTGAGGTGGGATAAGAAACCAGGTTTGAAGAGGGTAAAAATGACTCTTTAAATTTACCAGTTGGACTGAGCTGTATGTGAACTCTAGGTAATAGCGTGGGAACTGCACAAGCAAAGTGAGACACTGAAGAATACAATGGTAATAGCCGTACTGTTTTCTAACGGACGAAAAAAATGCCTATAAATTCTATTTCTCCTGCTTCCTGGCAGTATCATGCTCAGAGTAGCGTCCTGGCAAGTAAGTCAGGATACTTAGGCTCTGAAACCTGGTAAAGATACTAACATAATGAGAGAAGTTGAACAAGTCAACCCGACCTCTCTGCGCCTCAATTGCCTTCCTCATGAAATGAGATTGTGAAAACAGAGGTTCTCCAAGGACCTCCTAGTTCTAAAATGCTCCCAGTCTACGAAACAGCATAGAAGTCCATACTAGTGCAGGCTGAAGGGAAAGATAGGTCAGGGAGAAAGTTGCTTCCAGCCTAGAGAACAATGTCTGAACCATACCACTTGGGTCTTCTGCCCATCTGTGCCCAACATGGGAGCACAGGCAGCTAATACAGAAGACTGTAAAACTGCTCAGTCCTTGCAACCATCATAACGGTCTGATTTTTGGTTTCTCAGTAAGTATTGACACTAGAGGTATCCGGATAGCAAGAAACTTAAGATAATGCTGTTCCTCAAACATAGTGAGAATTTATCAATGTCCCTGACTTTTTCATTACCCTCTTGTTCTTACAGAAAATTTCCAAAATCCATCTCGACTTGGAACTCTGAATTCTCTGCAGCACTCTCTTCCTGGGGTGAGCAATGCAACTTCCCTAACAGGAAGTGTCTGCAACTTCTCCAGAGTCTCTGCTCCTGCTGTCAGTTCGGCATCAGCTACTGGTACCTCTTTCCAGACACTCATGGGTAGCGCCTACCTTCACCAACAGTCTAGCACAACTATGTTATCTGGAGTTACTGATCAGAGCCAGACGTCCACTTCAGCTGCTTCCTATCCGGGTGTTCTTGACTGGGACATCACAGGAAGCACTGAAAAGAATTCTCCTTCACTCGGAGACTTTACTCTGGCAGTCACTGACCAGCACACAGCTGCTTCCTCCATGTTTATGGCAGCCCAGTATGATAAAACTGCAGACACCAATAACATGGTCCCTCTATATCCATCACCTTCTGCCAGGCTTGCTCAGGGAACACCATCTCAGATTCCAAATCAGGGACACAGCCTGTCACTTCCCTACCAGGAAGGAAGCCAGGTATATTACTATAACCAAGGCACATTGGGGTCTTTACTGAATGGAGAACTTGGCTCCTGCCTGCAATCCTATGGCTCTGTGTCATACACAGGAAGTAGGACCTCTGTGCAACCAAAAGTAGTTATGGTACTAAAGGAGATTCAGCCCACAAATATCCAACCACCAGCTTCCACCTCTGGAATCTACTACCATGTGTCTGCTCAACCCGTCACAGAAACAAGTTTTCAAGGTGAGTACAAACAGCAAGAAAGTTGAACAATGAGGTCAGCATTCAAAAGTGGGGTCAAATCTACAGCTGGGAAGTGGTGTACAGACAGGTAGAATTTAGATCCTGAGCCTTTAATAACCACTACCTTCGCTCAGGGCTCTCTGGTTTTAGACTCTATATAAGAACACCTAGGGCTTTCCTGGTGGCGCAGTGGTTAAGAATCCGCCTGCCAATGCAGGGGACACGGGTTCGAGCCCTGGTCAGGGAAGATCCCACAGGCCGTGGAGCAACTAAGCCCATGTGCCACAACTACTGAGCCTGCATTCTAGAGCCCGTGAGCCACAACTACTGAAGCCCACGCGCCTAGAGCCCGTGCTCCACAGAAAGAGAAGCCACCGCAATGAGAAGCCCGCACACTGCAACCAAGAGTAGCCCCCGCTAGCCGCAACTAGAGAAAGCCCGTGCACAGCAATGAAGACCCAGTGCAGCCAAACAAATACATACATAAAATAAGTAAGTTCAAAAATAAATAAGTAAAAATAAATTTTTAAAAAAGAACACCTAATTCAGGTGGGAAGGTGGGAGGGACACTCTAAATGTCATCTATGCTGCATGTACAAGAACCCCGAGAGCATACCAACAGGTACCACATTTTTCACTGCTGTAGCCGATCATTCCCCCTGTACTCCCACACTGTATCACTCCCTTCCCTGATCTACTGCTACAGTCTCTTTGGAAGGTGTTTCAGAACTCTTGTTATCATAGTGACAGTTTAACTGTCCTCACTTCCCTAATTTATACCAGGATTTAAGACCTTGTGGTCCGGGATCCTGTCCAGAGCAAGCAGGCTAAGACTCTGTCCTTGTTTATTTATTTCATCAGGAAGGGCTCTACTCCCTCTCCTAGTTCATGGTGTGAAGTGTTCTTAGCCTCTCAGGAAAGTGGGGAGAATTGAAAGGACGCTATAAGAGAATGCTAGGCTTTGTAAAATATTTCATTTCTTTAAAAAATAAGACTCATTTTTTATTTGACTTTTAACAATCCTAGGAAATACAAAGAAAGCCAAGAATCGGTGACATGAAATGATCACCAGTAAGAATTACAACAGTCACCGCTTATCTCGTAGCATAGGGCACTGTCCGTGATCCTTAAGAAGAGTTACTAGAAATGCCTTGCCCATCTTGCCCCTAAACACCAACACATCAATCATGTACCTTGAAAGGTACATGAGTGCTGTGTTGGTGTTTAGGGGGAGCATCTCACTTACCAGGGACTGACTTCTACCTTGATTCCTTTGTAGGGATCGAGACTTCCCTGGTGACGAAAAATTCCCTGGGATTGCAACCTCCAAGCCAGACATCTGTGTGACACAAACTCAAGAACTCCCCAGGTCCTGCAGGAGCAGAAATATCCAGATACTTGAGAGTAACCCACCACCTGAACTTGGGGACATTTCAGGGACAGCTCCAGTCCAGAGCGCCAGTAGTCTCCTGGCCCTGCCTCCAGCTCCAAGCCAGGGACAAATAGAGAGTGAGCACTTGGAGGATATGAAAACCAAGCTTTCAAAGCCTCTGGATGCCTACAGATCCCAAGGGAAAACCAAGAGCCTCCACTACTCCCTTTAGAAATCCCTGATATTCAGCAGCTCCTGGCCTGCACTGATGCATCCCCTTAGCCCAGAGGAGCAGCCTGCTTCTGAAAATGCTGATCTGGGAAAGAACAGCCTGAGTCTTGAGGACCTAGGGACACTTGAAAATGGGATGGAATCTAGCAGTGGTTTTGCAGACGTTACTACACTGGCGGAGGATATTCACCTTCCCCAGCTCTTTTATTCTTTGAAAGATCTTGATCAATTCAAAGGTCCCAACATGATCAAAGCCAAAGACACCAGAGCCATTAAGGTGAATCAGGTGCAGGAAAAGCCAAGTGTCATAAAGGTTCCCTCTGCTCAACCCAGGAAGAACAAACATAAAGCCTCTGAGCCTATCAGTGGTGCTCCCAAGGCCAAAATCCAGCCAAAGAATCCAGAGTGCCTGCTAGGGGGAGAAGTGCTTCTACACCATGCTGCAGTCAGGGACAGCGCTCCTGTGACCACGGCCAAGCATTCCAAAGGCAAACCTCAGAAAGCTGCATCCAGAAAGATCAGCAAAACGAAGAGCCACGGGCAGGAAAAGACCTCAAGGACCAGACGAAGGAAGAAGGCTGATGAGAAAAAGCAGTCAGGGAACAAAGTCAAGGCAGAAGAGAAGCCAACAATTCCCCAGACGAAGCGAAGGAAGCAGCAAACTGAGCTTATCCAAGAGAGCTTTAAAAAGCCTCGAACCTCCCTAGGCATGTGCAGGCTGGCGTCTGTGAAGGTTTTTCATGCACTGGGGGAGAAGAATGATAAGAAAACTGGGCTCTCTTCCTGTCGGGTCTTGGGAAATTCAAGCAACCCTAAACACCCCCAGCTATCCAGCCATGGAGGTATACCCCACCTGAGGGTAAGAGTCCTGAGAAAACTCAAGTCAAAGCCCAGAAACCAGACAGCAGAGCTGAGAAAGAGTGTCCATCTCCATCCCAGTAGGAGCTGCCGCCTCCTGGGAAGGTCAAGTTGATACCTCTGCCGTTTTCTGCCTGGGACAAGCCTCAATCTCGACCTGCTCCTCGGAGGCCACAGTCTCTGGCCTCACATCGGCCTGCTGTGGCTGAGTGTGCCCGGCCTGTTTTTACTAACTCAGCTCAACCTCCTGCAGTGAGTTCATCCCACCCAGCTCCTGCCTCTTTGCCAGGTCCTGCCAAACCATCTCAGCCAACTATGACTAACCAACCCAACCGGCTTGGACCGACCATACGCAGCCTCGTGTCCCTCAGTCTGCTGCTCCTAGGCCTGCACCCTACGGAACTTCATCTTGCACTTCTCTCCAGCGGGAGCCTGTTCCCCCTGCTGTGAATAAGTGCCAGTCCCCACCCAAGCTCCAAACCCCTTTCTACTCCAAGACTTCAGCGAGCAACCAGTTCCATGGAGGGAACCCAATGTTCCTGAGCCAGTAATGTCAAAGCCCATCGAACACGAGCAGAGGCCAGAGCGGGAGGCCATGAAGAGACGGGCTCAACAAGAACGTATTGCTGCCAAATACACCTCATTGGGGAAAGTGCAATTTTTCATTGAGAGGGAAAAAGAAATGGAAATTGCTGACTACTACGGATATGTAAAGTCAGAGCTGCTAGGAGTGTTGGTGCCACCTTGGGGACCAGCTGCTCTTCCATATACAGATAAGACAGGTATAAATTTCTCTATTTATTTTGATATATTTTAAAACAATAAAACTGAATAAATAAATGTAATAGAATTCATAGGTGAGTAATAAAACTTTTGAATTTTGAGATGCTGCTAACTGTGGTGTGTTTTTTGTTTTTGTTTTTTGATGGGGTTGGAATCAAAGTCTGCATGAGAAAGGAAGGACTGAAAGTTGGATGGGAGAATGAAGGAAAGGGATAAAAACAGAGGAAAGAGAAAGGAACTTGGCCCAGGGCTAGGAAGGCCAAAAGACATTTATGGATTTATGAAAGGAAGCAGGAGTGGGGATGAAATGGCAGAAGTAAAAAGCATGGTGAGTGGTCAGGGGTGAAAAAACAAAATTTGAGTAGAATTGAAGATGACAGAAGGTGAGTCTAGGTTTACTAGGAGAAACAGAAAAAGTCTCTTGGGGAGGTTGGCCTTAAGTCTCACAACCACCAGATAGGTATTTAAGAAAACAGGAGGTTCAGCACACATCTCTGAAAGGTTTGAGTTGCCTTACCCAGGTGTGATTATAGTGGGGGGATAGGAAATCTACCAGAGAGGTGGCTAGGGCTCAGAGTTATCCTAGGGGCAGCTGACGACAGGGGCACAGCCAAGGAACTGCTGCATCAGGAGGCCCACGAGTAGGGCCTGGTATGTAAATCACCATGTACTCCACACCTAAGCACCAGAGCAGCTAATGCACTACTCAGTTAATCCTGGCAACGACAGGCAAGGCCAGTATTCCTGTGCCACTTCACTTAGAGAGGTGCAGCAAAGGGCTGAGGTCACGTCGCATGTGGAGGTACAAGGCCTCAATTGCAGGCCCAAATGCCTCCAAAGTCCTCAGTATCTGCAAGTGCCCGGAGGCGGCCAACCTGGCTTTCAGAGCACAGCATCCTGAGGTTACTGGTGGATGAGATCAAACTTCTGGACAGGCCTAAATATTATCTTGAGGGGCTTCCTCCATTGACCAGGGCAATGCCGCCTTCTGTAAACATCACCATCAACTGAAACGCACGAGAAAAATCCGACGGAAGCGTCCACTCTCACGGGTGAGAGCGGTGGGGGCACGCACACTGGGCAGCCGCTCCAACAGCCACAGGACCCAGGCGCCCAGCGGTTCACGGGCTCCCTGGGAGGCCTTGTGGGGCAGGTCGAGGGAGTGAGGATGGGAGAGAGCGGCAGGGGTGGGCGTCAAAAGGAATGCAGTGGGGAGAATGGAGAGATGGAGACAGTGGATAGTGGATAGTGACCATGGGAAAACTGGCAATTTTCATTTTCAACATTAATTTTTTGAGATGTCATTCACATGCCATAACACTCACCGTCTGAAACTGCAAATTCAGCGTCATTTCGTACATTCACAAGCCTATGCAACCATCACCGTCATCTAACCCATCACGTTTTCATCACCCCACAAAGAAGCCCCCATAACCATCAGCAGGCCCTCTTCATCCCCTCCTCCTTCAGTCCCAGCAACCATTAATTTCCTTTCTGTCGCTATGGTTTTGCCTTTTCTGGACATTTCATGACATAATACAAATGGGACCACTGTGTGTGGCTTCTTTCACTTAGCATAATGTTTTCAAGTTCATCCATGTCGTAGCATGTGTCAGTACTTCATTCCTTTTTATGACTGTATAATATTTCACAAATACACCACATTTTAAAAATCCATTCATCCATTCATGGGCATTTGGGTTTTTTACACTAATAATCTCCATTTATTGACAGTTTATTCTGTGCCAGGCAGCACCAGGCTAAGTTACTGATCTTATTTCACAGATAAAGAGGCTTGGAGAGTGTGAAGAGTTTGCCCAAGATTAAGAGCTAGCAACTGGGGGAACTGGGGTTTGAACTCAGGCGAACTTCAGAGGTAATAGAGTCACATGACAGAACATTAGAAAAGGTCCACAAGGGTATTCAACGAAAAGTCACCCTTTTCCCCACGTGCCCCAGCCACACATTTCCCTCCTCAGAGACATCAGCTTTTGCCATGCTGTGGATCCTTCCAGAGAACTATTTATACCTCAACGTGTATGTATCACAATTTATTGACTAATCTGTCCCACTGATTTGAAATGTCACTTTTATGGTATAATAGATTCTTATACATATTTATATTACTTTTCTCAGAGCTGTCCTGGCTCGTTTTTGCCTATCTTTTATGTTTTCCATTTCTCTAAAATCCTTTTTATCTTCAAAAAAATTTTTCCTTTTCCTGTTTGTTTCTCTTAAGGCATTATGTTCATTCACTCATATGATTTTATTTAAATGATTTACTTTTGGTGGTATCGGGTATTAGTTGCAGCACGTGGGCTCTTCGTTGCAGCGCTGGGGCTCTTCCTCACGGCTCGTGGGCTCTCTAGTTGTGGCGCGTGGGCTCCACAGCACGTGGGCTCAGTAGTTGCGGCGTGCGGGCTTAGTTGGCCTGCGGCATGGGGGATCTCAGTTCCTCAGCCAGGGATCGAACCTGCATCCCCTGCATTGGAAGGCAGATTCTTAACCACTGGACAACCAAGGAAGTCCCCACTCTTGTATTATTTTAAATTTAGTCCTCATTTCTGAATTTTTTTTTCTTTTATTTTGAATTCTGTCCTGAGTTCTATCATCTTACCTAATATTCTGGTTTATGCTGTTCGTTCACCTTTTTTTTTTATTATGGTAAAATATACATAAAACAAAATTTAGTATTTCAACCATTTTCAAGTATATAATTAAGTGACATTAAATACACTCACAATGCTGTGCGACTATCACCACTATTCAAATTCAAAATAATTATGTCTAAAGATTGAGCAGGACCTCAGAAAGATGGAGGCAGCAGCATAGTTTCTGAATCTCTCCAAACCCTTTCATGGAAGAAGATCAACTAAAACCAAACACCCATAGGTGGCATTTATCAGCATTTACCTTTTCCAGAACTTTTTCACCATCCCAAACAGAGACTCTAGAGCCATTAAACAATAACTTCCCATTCCCTCCTTGATCCATGTTCTTTAATCTTTTCCACTGTTTTTCTTAGCATCTTTTAGCCCACTTTGAAATAACAGGTTACAGTTTTGATCTGTTTTGTGGACCTGTCTTTTCCAACTTGATTTTATTGTCTGAAGAGATGCTATTCTGCTCCTTATTCTCTTTTTTCTTACACTACCTCTGTATGGGATATGATCCCAATCCTTTTCTTTTATTGATTTTTGGATGAAAAAAGTTTTAAAGCACTTTGAAAAGGAGGTGTGAGGCCATGTGGAAACGTGTTCCTCATGGCTGTTTCATCAATGCTTCATTTATACTGTTTTGAAATAACTCTTTTCCAGGAGGCATAAACCAGTGGGCTTTATCATTGGACAGAGTGCAGAGAAAGGACCCCACGAAAGCTGATCACCTTAGCAAAAATGATTTAGTTATGATTTCACCCAAGATTGGTCACCAACCAGCCTGGGAAACTCAATGAACCAGAGACAAGGTATAATGCCATCTTTCCTTCTCTCTGCCTCAGCTCTCAAGGATTGGTCACCTACATGTTATTTGTAATTATTAGTTGGTTTCTGTTCATAATTACTATCAGAAGACACAGCACTTATGGGTCTAATTACATTGCCCGGCTACGCACCATTCTTCTTCATTTTGGCTTCCTGTTCACCAGCAGGAACCTGATTTATTTTTGTTCTCCCCTCACCACAGCCCAGTAATTTTTGTGAATGACTCTCAGTCTCGCCAGAATCTGTATCTCTCACTCTGCCCCAACATCCCACCCCATCATTCACTCCCTGAAGTGTACTCTAGAAATTTAGGTATACTGGATATTTTAACACTGTTCACCATCTGTTATGAAACCAGAAGAAGAGCAGCTCTCTTATGGAACGACGGAGAACTTGTAAGGATAAAACACCAGTCTGCAGGAGAAAGGGAAGAAGAGAATGATGGAAATAGTTTCCGGAAAACTATTTTTACATTATGTTTTGTTTGTTCCTGGTAAATAAATTGAAATCTTCTAAACATTAAAAAAAATCTAAACCACTAAATTCAATAATACAGGAATATAACTTTTAAAACATTTTTCTTTGGCTGCGCAGCATTTGGGATCTTAGCTCCCCAACTAGGGATTGAACCCACACCTGCTGCACTGGAAGCGCAGAGTCTTAACCACTGGACCACCAGGGAAGTCCCAGGAATATAACTTTTAGAGGAGAAGTTATAAACCCCTTGGTATATGAACTGGAGATTTTTAGTAAGAAGTCATATATTTTAAATGACTTGGAGCTTTAAAGAAAGGAAGGAAGGAAGGAAGAAAAAGGGACTTCCTTGGTGGTGCAGTAGATATAATATCAAAAATAAAGTAATTAATTAAATAACTTTAAAAAAGAAAAAAAATGCTGAAATCCACTGACTAATTATTCAGGCTGGTATATCTCGCTATTTCCAGATACATCCCTTTTAACACTTTTGGTAAAACGTTATCTTATGTCAGAACAAATGAATTACAAACTTTTCTCTTTGTCCAAAATTTGAGAAATTCTCCTACACTTCTACCTTCAAATTTTATAAAAAGGGAAAAGTAGTGACAACCCTTATACTTACATCCAATTGCATCATCTGGCCACATGCCTTCTACATCAATCAAATATCTACAAAACAACAATATTCGAGTCATTTGTAAATAAAAAGAAAAGAAAATCAAGGTTTTGCAAAAAAGGTCCAATATCACTTTACAAATATAGATATAAAAATCCTAAGAAAATATCAGCACATCTAATCAATAATTATTAAAGAATGATATACACCAGGACCACAAAAAAGGCGTTATTCCAAGGATGCAAGGATAACGCAACTTTAGAAAATTTATTAATATAATTATTTACATTGATACAACAACTTAATTAATAAATGAAAGAGAATAAAATACAGGACCAAACTGGCAGATGTTAAAAAGTTATCTGATAACGTGCAACAGTCAGTTTGGGTGAAAATGCTCTGTACGCTAAAAACAGGAGACTTAATATGACAGAGTATTCATCAAGAACCAACAAATAACAAAAGACAAATCAGGACAAATATTAACATCATATCTAAAAAACCCTATCTAACCAACCATAGGAGCCAGAGACTTAGGAATCACCATCACTGACAGCTATTTCTCCCTCACCCTCATCCTCAGCCCACCACCAGTGCTAACAATGATACTGCCTACATACCTCTAGAATCTGTCCACATCTTTCCACCAAAATGACCACCATACCCTGGTCCAAGCCATCATTATGTCCAATTTCTACAAAAGTCTCCTAACTTGTTTCCTCGCTTCCACTCTTTCTCCTTGCAGTCTATTCTCCACTTGGTAGCAAAATGATAGGTTGAAAATGCAATTGGGTATGTTCCATGCACTCACCTTCAACAACAAAGTTCAATGGTTTTCTATTAAAGTCTGAAACCTTAAACATAAGCCTGCACGATCGAGCTCCTACCCATACTTGTAGCTCCATTATAATCACATGCTCCCCCAACAGCCCCACCTTCCTGGTCAGTTCCTCCAACACACCATATGCTTTCCTCTTATAGGGTCTTTTGATATTCCTTATGCTCAGAAATCTCTCTACAGTGTCCCTATCTACTTAATACCTACTCATCCTTCAGATATCAGCTGAAACATCCCTAAATAAACCTTCTCTAGTCTCCATGATGAGATCAAATCCTCCCTAAAATATGCTCTCATGGTACCATGTTCCTCGCCTTGGCACTTGTCAGAGATGTAATTCTACATGCAGTGTATGATTCTTGAATATCTATTCCCTCTCTGGACTGTTAGAATTCACAAAGGGCAGGTCAAGTCTTTTCACTCACAAAATTTCACAAGTCTTTTTGCTAGCCCCCAGCACAGTGCTTAAACATAACACATGCTCAATAAGTATTTCCTGCATGAACAACCATAAATTGGTACAGTGTAGCAACAACCACAAAAAGCATAAGGGCACCAACTCTTTGATGCAGAAGTCCCATTCTGAGTGAAGTTAACTGAGACAAAGCATATATATTCAAAGGTGTTCACACAGCAATGTTCATTACTTCGACATTTTATAGTATCAAAAACTTCGGACTTTTATATGTTCATCAGTGAGCAAAGGAACAATGCAGCCTTAAAAAAAATAAACAAATGGGACCTAATGAAACTTAAAAGCTTTTGCACACCAAAGGAAAGTATAAACAGGACAAAAAGACAACCCTCAGGATGGGAGAAAATATTTGCAAACAAATCAACAGACAATGGATTAATCTCCAAAATATATAAATAGGTCATGCAGCTCATTACTAAAAAAACAAACAACCCAATCAAAAAATGGGCAGAAGACCTAAACAGACATTTCTCCAAAGAACACATAAGATGGCCAAGAGGCACATGAAAAGCTGCTCAACATCACTAATCATCACTCAACATCCTGCTGCACTTGATTCTTTTACCATAATTAACCCACTTATAGTCACTACATGTTTATCTTCCTAGATAAGTGTAAGTTGCTACTGAACAAAGACTTCTACTCACCTCTGTATCCCCGTGCCCTAACAACAAACCTATAAGGCTCTCGGTGTTTACTGAAACAATTTATTTTCTGAGTCTCTACCAATTCTAGGGAGTGGATAGTATAGTCTCCTCCTCATTATCAGTGAGCCTGACATCTGTGGGAGGGGCTTATAGCAGAGGAAGTCACCAATGGATCATAACTAAGGTCCTGAGACTGCAATGGCAGAGAGCATGGTGAAGTTAGTCCACTACATGCAGAAGACCCACAGAGGAGTCAGCATATGCACTGGACTACACTTGGTATAACATGTGAACAATCAAGGTTTACAAACGTGTTCTCATGCACTAGTAAGGATCTTCTAGCCCACACGGAACAGACAGAACACACACAAAGGAGCCTGGAGGAAGTGAGTAGGCCAGCACAGGTAACATTTCTGTGACTACAGTTTACAGAAATCAGATCATTTGCCTCCTTTCTAGACACCCTGGTTATCACAGGCAAGGCCAAGCCTCTCAAGTTTTAAACCTAAAGTACAGGGAAGATTTGTGAATAGGGCTGCAGATATTTAAGAGCTAGTACCTGCATTAAGCAACCAGGTTATAGAATGAAAAGTCATCTTGAAATTCCAGTCTCTCCCTCTCTCTCTCACCTCCTATCCCCTATCTTCAAATTTTTAGAAAAGAGATAAGCTAGTTCAGTTCATATTTCTCACAAAAATCACTTTCCAAACTAAACTAAATTGTTAGTGACGATAAATAGGAGAAGCACCGTACTCTATTAGCACCATCTGACATTTCCACCTTAATGTTACCAAACACAACAGGCCTAATGTCAGAACTATTAAAAATGTTCAAAATCCCCAACCCCACTCAAAATGCATACCAAAGTTCAGGTAAAGGAAAAAAACCAAAAACAACTCACCATTATCTTTATTTTCTTTCAGAAACCCATTTAAATTCCCACTGGAATTTAACACTAGTGTCGTCATCTGGCACCTGATGCCCAATTGTACAAATTTTTAAATAAGGAATAGTTGCTGGTAAGTCCTATAAGGCAAAACCATGAAAATATGTATTATTTCCTTTGTAGGGAAAGACTAAAAAATTAGAGAAGGCAGAATACAAACAAAGAGAGTACATTAAACTTAGTATGTCAGTCATTCTGATAAGAGCCATTTTTCCAAAGCTGCTTTAACCAGTAATTATCACTTCATTTTCATTAAAACTGCAGAATGGACAGTTACCAGGCATGCAAAAGGAAAAGCAAATCTATGTGAACGAATGGACATGTAACTCAAAATGATATAAACAGTTCTACCTACTTTTATGTTCTATCTTACATTTCAAGGGCCATAAAGAGGCTGTGATTTAAGCAGAAGAGTAGAATAGAGTCAGAAGAACTTGGATTCGAATTAGGAAATAGAGGCAATTTCAGGCATTGTTGAGAACTGGTATTCTTGGGGTGGGAGAAAGTAGACTATCAATAGAAGACAGAAAAGGATAAGTGAAAATTCTCTAGTTCTGAATTTAAATGGAAAGTAACAGTATGAACCTATGACATATTTTTAAAATATTAAAAACAAACATATTTCCTAGCTCTGACCACTGAAAAAGTCTAGAAACAACTGATGTCATGTTAAAAGTACTCAGGAGTCACTGAGAAGCTCCAACTGGCCAAAGATAGGGCTTCAGTTAGAATAGTAACTGTAACGCAGTCCACGATGATATGAATAAATAAATTTTACGAAACTGGTCACCACTGAAGGATATTTGTGAATCAACTCATTAGTTTGAAAACTCTTAAATAAAAGAAGAGAATCATGCCTCTATAACTGGGCAACCAAATAGTTGATGAGGGGAATCTTCTCCTCATACAAATATACCCAGCTAATAAGTGAAAAAAAGAACAACAGAATTCACCATTCTTTGAAGCCTCAACTGAATTAATGGATGAAGGTATGAATCATCAATGACTGCTAATACCACAGAAAGACACAATTATATATGTCTCCATGGAAGAACACATCATCACCTATGAAACTGTCTTGCCAAAACAAAACATGCAAGCTTCATACTGATCAACTACCAATTTACAGGAAATAAAAGGACTGAAGAATATGTTAACAACACATGGACTGTAATCATCAAAATCTAGATGGAACAAATTACCTGTTTTCTTTAAAAAAAAATTCAAGGAGGAAAAAAAAGTGAGAGAGACATGGAGGGAGAACCTAGAGATTAAATAAGACTTCAGAGACCTAACAATCCACGGCAAAGTGTGGACCTTATTTGCATCTAATTCAAAATTCTTAAAAAGAATTTTTTATGACATTTAGGAGACAACTGCAAATTTGAGCACTCACTGGGTGTTTACTATTAAAAAATGATATTAAGGAATAAAAGTCCTATATTTTAAATATACATACCAAAAATGTATACCTGGGGCTTCCCTGGTGGCACAGTGGTTGAGAATCTGCCTGCCAATGCAGGGAACACAGGTTCGAGCCCTGGTCTGGGAAGATCCCACATGCCGCGGAGCAACTAGGGCCGTGAGCCACAACTACTGAGCCTGCACTCTAGAGCATGTGCTCCACAACACGAAAGGCCGCAATAGTGAGAGGCCCATGCACTGAGATGAAGAGCGTCCCCCGCTTGCCGCCAGTAGAGAAAGCCCTCGCACAGAAACAAAGACCCAACACAGCCAAAAATTAATTAATTTTAAAAAATGTATAGGTGTAATTACATGTTGTCTCGGAGCTGCTTCAAGATAATATGGAATGGGGTGAAACAGGTGGGGGTATAGATAAAACATGACAGCCATCAGTTGGTAAATATTAAAGCTGGATGAGTTCGTGGGTATACAAGGAACACTCACAGTATTTTGTATACTTTTGTATATGCTTAAGATTGTGATAATTGTTTATAAACAAGACAACACTGTAGAAAACAGTCTGGCGCTTTCTCAAAGGTTAAGCGTAGAGCTACCGTATGATCCAACAACTCTGCTACTACCTACGCTGCACATCTAACAGAACTGAAAGCAGGGATTTGAACAAATATCTGTACACCAATGATCATAGCAGCATGATTCACAATACCTACAAGGTGGAAAACAACCAAGTGTCAATCAACCGTTGAATAACAAACTATGGTCTATATACACACAATGGGATTTATTAAGCCAAAAAAGGAATGGCATTTTGTTACGTGCCATAACATGGATGAACCTTGAAAACACTAGGTTTAGTGAAATAAGCCAGACATAGAAGGATAAATGTTGTAGATTCCACTTACACAAGGTACCTAGAATAGGCAAATTCATAGAGACAGAAAATAGAATAGAGGTGTCTAAGGGCCGGTGGGAGGGATAATGGGGTTGTTACTGTTTGATGCTTACAGAGTTTTTGTTGAGGATGATGAAAAAGTTTTGGTTATAGACAGTGGTGATGGTTACACAACACTGTGACTGTATTTAATGCCACTGAAGTGCATATTTATAAATGGTGAAAATAAATATGATTTATCTATATTTTACCACAGTAAAAAAACAGGAATAACTGAGTTGAAATTTCAATTCTTCCTTGTCCGAGAGTCAGTTTCATCGTCCATAAAATTAGTAATTGTAGTTGTCTATCCTCTGAGCTTAGTGCAGAGTAAGCCCTCAGTAGGAGGTATCAGTACTACTTCCACTTCAGCAGCAAAGGATTGTTGTGAAGATTAACAAAGTCAATGGATATGAAAGAACTTTCTAAATGGCAAACTGCTATACAAATCTTAACAAACATTAGGTGTTACTGTCTCTCAAGGCCATGGAACAGGTCAGAAGAAGGATAATTATTTTGCACTGGTATGTCCTACATGGGCCAAGAGAATGCATGTGTTTCTGTATTATATCAGAAGATATTAGGAAAAGAAAGCATAAAACTTAGAGAACAAGTGTCTTTTACCCTGATGCTTAAACATGCTCAGGCAACTGCTTAAAATAAGTGTAAAGACATAATGAACATACCTTTCTTTCCTTTTAGGCTACTACTATTCTACCTAAAAGTTTATTTCAATTTCAAAATATAGAACATGGAAGCTTATAGAATTTCTTAAGCATATCTAGAGCCTACTGCCAAATACTATAGTTCAATTCATATCTTTAATCTCATTTTGAAACAGCAATTACAAATGTGTATTTATGGAAACCACTAGCTTCCCTTTTTGAACCCACGAGAGAAGGCCAGGATTCACCTTAGCATAAGATGATAACTACTGAATTACTCTCAATTATTACAGTATCAGAAAGAAGGTCATTTTCAATTACGGGTTCCATTTACCTCTGGCTTATAATAGCCGCGAGTATATGTTAAGTCAATAATCAGCCCAAGTTCTTCATTTTGTTCCTGGAGTTTGTTAAAAACGATCCAAGGGGGAAAATCATTCTTCTGGAGCAAGATTCTTTTCAAAACTGTGTCAGAAAGAATAAAATAAGAAAGCACATGTGTTTAAAATCCTTTATTATCTTATCCATTTATTCAAACCCTGTGATGCTAACATATGAGATTCAAAGTAAAGTTTCCTCCTCTGGAGTTTACAAGCGATATTATGATCTTTCTTCCAGAGAGATTAGACGGAAGAAAATAAGTTCACTTCTATACATTTATTTCTAGGTTTGTTTATTTCATTTTGGTCTCCTAACCAGACTGTAAACCTCCAGAAGGCAGGGACCACATCAATTTTGCCTACCACTGTATTGCCAGCTCCAAGCAGAGTGCCTGAAAATAGACACAGAAATAAATACTTCTTGAATATCTACATATAGGAAGGATGGCTTTCACTGCTAAATATTCTTTCATGTATTTGGCTTATACATGTACCCTGTTCCATTGATCTCTTTGGTTATTCAAGTGTCAGCAACACACAGTGTTTGTTAAATTAGTAGACTAGTTTTAGAGCAGTTTGAACTTCACAGCAAAACTGAGCAAAGAGTACACAGTTCCCACTTATACCTGCTCTCCTTCATCCCACACAGCCTTCCCTGTTATCTACATGCCATACCAGTGTGCTTCATTTGTTAGAATTCATGAACCAACGCTGACACATCATTATCATTCAAAGTCCATAGTTTATTGCATTCATGGTACAAGTAACTGACTATTTCTTATTTCTAGTATGGTCATCCCCAAACATCTACATACTGAGATACATATTACTTTCTTATAAATTACTTTATTCTTTATTTATAATTAGGGCATTCCATTGGTTTCTTTTTTTTTAATTAAGATCAAAAGTAGGTTGTATTCATCTATGAATTCCATTTCTGGATAGTAAAGGAGGTATTAAAAAGTATTTGCTACAAAAAGGGAAAATGGAGTATGACAGGGTTGAGAGACAGGTCTATATGGTGAATTCAGATTTCTGGAAGAATACGGTATTAACTTTTGCTTACCTTTTTTAAAGGAACTTTGAAAGCAATGAAACGAGTCCCAGGCATCCGCTGTTCAACTGGGAGATAGTCCTTCCACCTGTTAATATATTTTTTGTTAGGCAAATTTTATGTTAGGCTGTCTCCCTGCATAGGATGGATGTGCCTTGAAAATGGAAATCATATCCCTGTAGGGTAGGTCCCTCTTCTTTCTGCTTTGCATTTTGCTGCTCCACTTATTCAACCCCACCTAGTAATAACTTATACTTCCCTTGTTCCTGTTGTCCCATCTTGATAACAGATAAAAGGCAACAAAACAATGCAAAGGTCTCAACAAATAAGGGATATCTAAAACCAGAGATGACCAGAACTTCTGCATCCCTGATAAAACCTAGTCCGGTGCTGACTACTAAGGTATCATTAATACATGCGTGTTGACTGAAATAGTTTAAACTCAATTCTTCCACTTCACAGTTTATTTTCAGTCCTCATACAAAACCTGATGATAAAATTCCTTAATGCTAGGAATCACAGTGAAAAATAATATCTGAACTGACTTCTGTAAGATGAGTTAGAACTAAGGTTAATTCAGTGTATCTGAAGCATAGAAAGTGAGGGCAAAAGTGGCACAAGGTGGGGCCATAGAAGCAGAGAGGATTCTTGACCACGCACAGTCTTAAAGGCCAACGGTTTGTTTTCTCTTCTCAAAACAATGTTTCTGAGCGATGTTTATGAGCAATGTTCCAACTTGCTTTTTAGGTTTCTTGTGTGAAGAATGGATTGGAAGGAAACAAGATATATGGACACTACTTAGGACCTAATTGCAACAGACAGGCAAGTTCAGTATTAGGATGTTGAGGAAGAGTTGACAGATTCAGAAGAAATTCAGATAAACTGAAGCGGGCTTAATGAGGTATGAGATGGAGGAAAGGAAGGTCTTAGGGAATTAAAGCATTTACCGCACACATGAGCAAAGTCTCAAAATTAATCATTTGAACGTACAGAGGTAGATCTCTCAAATGACACCGGTTAGGAAGCAACAGTACGCCCTTTATAATTCCGAGGGGCACACAAATCAACTGTTCGATGGAAAATTCGGCGGTACCGGTGCATTTTTTTCACTCAAACTTAGTTCCAGTTCCTCTTACTCACATTTTCTGTGCCAAAACAACACAGCTTGAGGAACTGAAGGGGATTCCATTTTGGTAATTAAGGAGTGTCCCCAACACTGACAGACAGTCCCATCTTAAAAAACAGTCCCTCTGCATTTTACCTGAGGAGCAATGGCCAGAGCCTCCCATTTAAAACGATGGGGGGAAATCAGAACACCACACACTGCCCCTTTCAGCTACTGTGAACTGAGCCGCGAGACGACCAATACCCCCTAGCACAGTGCGGACGGGGCAGCGTGGGGGCAACAGTCACAGGAAACAGCACAAGAGACGAAGCCCAGGCCCAGGGGCTCTGAGCTCCAACGGCAACGCCCAGGGGCCAAGGCGTATTACCTTTCCGAGATGTGCTTTCTGCCCTTCCTCCTGGCCGATGAACGTCCGGAAAAGCCGCGACGCTGACTCCAGCGCCCTCGGGCATGATGCCACTGTCTCACGTGACCCCCCAAGATACCGCCCACCCAACGCCAAGAGTGCCAAAGTCGCCAACCCGGCGACCCCGGTGCCAGCACAAGGCCATGAACCACAGGCGGCTAGGCGTTACCCCACGCAGGTCGCGGACCTCCTACTACTGCGCATGCGCCACCGCCCGTCGAGATGACGTCATCACGTCGGCCTACTGAGACGCTTCATTAGTAAAGAGGATTTGATGCCTGCAATTTCCCTCCTTAGCAGGAGACTGGTTGCAGAGGTCCATTAGCTCGTGTGTGTACCCTTCAGAATTCCAATCATACGGGACATGGAAAGTTGTCCCACTCTCCCAGTTTCTTGTGTGGTTCTTTCAGATATTTCCCAAGTGCTTACATTCACACTTGTATCTTGTATGTAAGTATTTGTACGTATCAGGTATCCTGTAGTTTATAGAAGAGCAGCACACTATACACATACTATATACATAGTCTACAATGTGTCTTGGATAGAGACGCTGTTATCTTTCTAAAATATAAACTTGGCTGGATTGCTCTGTTGCTTGAACATCTTCACGTAGCACAGAATACAGCCCAGGTTGTTAGCATAGCACTGAGAACTCTTTATAAACAAATATCAGTCTGTCTCTCCAACTGAATTATAAGTTCAAACTATGACTTACAAGGACCTACATCATCCACCTCCCTCCTTTCCCCTGCCAGCCTCCCTGATTCCATTCTCTACTGCCCTGCCCTCACTGAATTTCCCCTGTCCAGCCACACTGGCCTCCTTACTATTCCTCAAACATGCCAAGCATAGTCGTGCCTCAGGGACTTTTCTTACGAGTCCCATGGTGAGTTTGAGAAAAACTGAAAGAATTCGAGTATCAGGTTCTAGTAAATTGTTAAATGTATCTTGCTTAAGTTTTTGTTCATTAATTTATATCCAACTACATAAAGCAAATTTGAGGAAAAACATATTAATAAATAAATAAGAATGAGGTCTCCAAATATTTTCATAGGAAGATGTCCACCATATATTAAATTATAAACCAGAATGTCTAAATACTATACCATTAAATCACATGTACAGTCAGTTCTGCATATCCAACGGTTCCATATCCTGCAGATATGGAAGGCCGAATATACTACACCATTTTACATATGGGACTTGAGCATCCGAGGATTTTGGTATCCATGGGGAGTCCTAAAACCAATCCCCTGCAGATACCAAGGGACCATTGTATATGCTTATATCTGCATTTTTTACGTCTGAAAAAATATGTGCTAAATTATTACTGGTGGTAACCTCTGAGTAGGGGGCAAAATTGCCTTCCACTTCATACATTTCTCTGACTGCATTTTTTGCATTCAGCTTACATTAGCTTACGTTACTGTTGTAAACAAAACAATTTAAACATGGTCTGCCTCTTGGGGTTGGCAACTCACCTGCAGATGAGGTAGGCAGTCCTATTTCAACCATGGGTACTTTGGACACCAATAAGTCTGTCTATAAAACAGGGAATATGGAATTAAGTAAGCGAAGTAGATACACTAAACACAAGTTATACAATTTTCTGAAGAGTAGCGTTTATTAGTTACCAAAACACGACCGCTATCCTGAAAAGGAAAAACTCTGAAGAAAAGAGTATTTTGCAGGAACGTACTATGAAGAATTAACTATTATAAAGTCAAAATTCATTGTCTCTGGGAAATTTTGCATAGCCTCCAATCAGATGTAATAGTGTGGACTGGAGAATGCCCATCAGGAACTGATCTGACTATAGAAAAAGGGAGCACACACACACAAAAAAAACAGGCTAACAGAAGAATAGAATTTGTTTTTGAGTGAAACAAATGGAATGTCTTCACTTTTAATGCTCAATATTAAAAAGAACAAACGTTTTCTGAAGGGCTCTTGGGGTCCCAAACACCTCCATTCCTTCTCTCATTCACTGCTCCTCACAGGCCACGGGTCTATGTGCTTGTTGAGTTCTCGGGTTAACTAGCACTGTTCTTATTTCACAATGAAAAAGTAAGGCTTGAGATGTAAGTCCAAGCTGCACAGCAGGCAAACAGAAAAAAAGACTAGAATCAAGTCTCAGATTTGTCCAACTATGCCACAGTGTTTCGTGGTCCAGCACTTAAAAAAAAATTATATGAGAAAGTAAATAAAAAACAAAAACATGTAGCTGATCTCTGCAAAAGTTATGTCTGTGACTAGGTGGTGTCTGGCATGTGACATCTCCTGCCTGGATTACTACTGCCCTACAATTCTAACATCTCTTGTATTTCAAATGATCCTCCACTTGGAAGATGTTATCTTTCTGAAATATAAACTTGGCTGGATTGCTCTGTTGTTTAAAGATCTTCACTTATCACAGAAAAAACCCAAGTTTTTAGCATAGCATTGAGAACTCTTTATAAACAAATATCAGTCTGTCTCTCCAACTGAATTATAAGTTCAAACTATGACTTACAAGGACCTACATCATCTACCTCCCTCCTTTCCCCTGCCAGCCTCCCTGATCTCATTCTCTACTGCCCTGCCGTCACTCACATTCCCCTGTCCAGCCACACTGGCTTGCTTACCTTTCCTCAAACATGCCAAGCACAGTCGTGCCTCGGGGACTTTGCACCTACTATTCTTTCTGCTTCAGAACACACCCTCCCACCCCATCTCCATTCTCCCAGAACACACCCTCCCACCCCATCTCCACTCTCCCAGATAGCCAATGGCTTGTTTCTTACTTCAAGGCTCTGCTCAATCGACATCTTAATAGAGGGGACTTCCCTGATCACCTACCACATTCCCTCACCTCTTCATCTTGTTTTGTTATTCTCCAAAGCATTTACCACCACTTGACACTTCATATATTTATTTATTTATTTATCTCTCCCCCCCACTAGAATGTAAAGCAGGTAAGGGCAAGAATTTTGTTCTCTTCCTACTTCCTAGAACAGTGCCTTCAACTTAGAAGTTGTTATACAAATATTTGCTGAAAATGAATGTATGAATTCTCTGCCCTTTCACACTACCCTCTAGTCACACCAGAGGCTGCCGCTCCAGAGCACAAGTTCAAGCCCTGTGCCTTCTGTACCTGTCCCCAATACCTGGGCTGTCCTTTCCTCATTCCGGCAAAATCCTCTTTCCCCAAGCCCAGCTCAAACGCTGTCTCCTCAGTCAGGCCTTCCTCAATTTCTCCTCTATATTCTGGCTGCACTTGATTCTTTTATTATAATTAACCCATTTATAGTCACTACATGTTTCTCTTCCTAGATAACTGTAAGTTGCTACTGAACAAAGACTTCTACTCACCACTGTATCCCCGTGCCCTAACAACAAACCTATAAGCCTCTCGGTGTTTACTGAAACAATTTATTTTCTGAGTCTCTACCAATTCTAGGGAGTGGACAGTATAGTCTCCTCTCATTATCAGTGAGCCTGACATCTGTGGGAGGGGCTTATAGCAGAGGAAGTCACCAATGGATCATAACTAAGGTCCTGAGACTGCAATGGCAGAGAGCATGGTGAAGTTAGCCCACTACATGCAGAAGACCCACAGAGGAGTCAGCATATGCACTGGACTACACTTGGTATAACATGTGAACAATCAAGGTTTACAAACGTGTTCTCATGCACTAGGAAGGATCTTCTAGCCCACACGGAACAGACAGAACACACACAAAGGAGCCTGGAGGAAGCGAGTAGGCCAGCACAGGTAATATTTCTGTGACTACAGTTTACACAAATCAGATCATTTGCCTCCTTTCTAGACACCCTGGTTATCACAGGCAAGGCCAAGCCTCTCAAGTTTTAAACCTAAAGTACAGGGAAGATTTGTGAATAGGGCTGCAGATATTTAAGAGCTAGTACATGCATTAAGCAACCAGGTTATAGAATGAAAAGTCATCTTGAAATTCCAGTCTCTCCCTCTCTCTCTCACCTCCTATCCCCTATCTTCCCACCTCCATCTCTATTCCTTCTCCCCTACTCCCTGTTTTATGTATATATGTGCATCATTTTATATATACACGGAATATTTACTGTCTGTTATATTTATTTAATAAAGTGCACACTCCTCAGGCTAAATTTAGAAAGAGGACAAAATGAATACTTTCTCATGGGGGTCAGGGCGTTCCAAAGACAAAAGATTCCTCAGTCTTAAAACATGGCAAACACCATGTTCCTTCTGATAGTTAGATGCTAGAAAAAGGCAAGTGGATCCTTAAAATTCACACGCTATTAAGACCTACTATCAACAGAGTAGATCTTAAAGCAGAAACAAGAAAACACCAGCCTTTTAAGTTCTTCCTGTCTGAAGATAAGAATAAGAGGTGGGAGTGTTCTTCCTCACCTGCACCCAAAGTGTAGAAGCAGCAAAAATATCTTAAACACATATGATGAGGAAGCCACTCTTGTGGTCCACTCTGTTCTGTTTTGCTTCTAGGGATCTGTCTCACTCCGAACCTTTGCTCTTTGTTTTCTCTTTTATATACGCTAAGACCCTGAGAGTCTTAACCTTTTCTTCCACCTCTCAACAAATAAATAGGACAAAAGAACATTTTAATTTTTTTATGTATTTTCCATTCAAATTTTTAGAAAAGAGATAAGTAAGCTAGTTCAGTTCATATTTCTCACAAAAATCACTTTCCAAACTAAACTAAATTGTTTGTGACCATAAACAGGAAAACCACCGTACTCTATTAGCACCATCTGACATTTCCACCTTAATGTTACAAAACACAACTTGACACTAATGTCAGAACTATTAAAAATGTTAAAAATCCCCAACCCCACTCACAATGCATACCAAAGTTCAGGTAAAGGAAAAAAAAAAAAAAACAACTCACCATTTTCTTTATTTTCTTTCAGAAACCCATTAACAGCACATTGGAATTTAAAAATAGTGTCATCGTCTGGTATCTGATGCTCAATTGTACAAATTTTTAAATAAGGAATAGTTTCTGGTAAGTCCTATAAGGCAAAACCATGACAATATGTATTATTTCTTTGTAGGGAAAGAATAAAAAATTAATTAGAGAAGGCAGAATATAAACCAGGAGAGTACATTAAACTTTGTATGTCAGTCATTCTGATAAGAGCCATTTTTTCCAAAGCTGCTTTAACCAGTAAGTATCACTTGATTTTCATTAAAACTGCAGAACGGACAGTTACCAGACATGCAAAATGAGAAGCAAATCTTTGTGAATGAATGCACATGTAACTCAAAATGATATAAACAGTTCTATCTACATTTATGTTCTATCTTACATTTCAAGGGCCATAAAGCGGCTGTGATTTAAGGAGAGTAGTAGAATAGAGTCAGAAGAACTTGGATTTGAATTAGGAAATAGAGCAAATTTCAGGCATTGTTGAGAACTGGTATTCTTGGGGTGGGAGAAAGTAGACTATCAATGGAAGACAGAAAAGGATAAGTGAAAATTCTCTAGTTCTGAATTTAAATGGAAAGTAACAGTATGAACCTATGACATATTTTTAAAATATTAAAAACAAACATAAATATTTCCTAGCTCTGACCACTGAAAAAGTCTAGAAACAACTGATGTCATGTCAAAGGACTCAGGAGTCACTGAAAAGCTGCAACTGGCCAAAGATAGGGCCTCAGTTAGAATAATAACTGCAACGGAGTCCACAGTGATATGAATAAATAAATTTTACAAAATTGGTCACCACTGAAGGATATTTGTGAATCAACTTATTATTTTGAAAACTCTTAAATAAAAGAAGAGAATCATGCTTGTACAACTGGGCAACCAAATAGTTGATGAGGGGAAACTTCTGATAGAAATATACCCAGCTATTAAGTGAAAAAAAGAACAACAGAATTCACCATTTTTTGAAACCTCAACTGAATTAATGAACGTAGGTATGAATCATCAGTGACTGCTAACATCACAGAAGGAGACAATTATATGTCTACATGGAAGAACACATCATCACCTATGAAACTGTCTTGCCAAAACAAAACATGCAAAATTCATTCTGATCAACTACCAATTTACAGGAAATAAAAGGATTGAAAAATATGTTAACAACACATGGAATGTAATCATCAATATCTAGATGGGACAAATTACCTGCTTTCTTTAAAAATAAAATTCAAGGAGGAAAGAAAAAGTGAGAGAGACATGGAGGGAGAACCTATTGATTAAATAAGGCTTCGGAGACCTAACAATCCACGGCAAAGTGTGGACCTTATTTGCATCTAATTCAAAATTCTTAAAAACAATTTTTTATGACATTTAGGAGACAACTGCAAATTTGAGCACTCTCTGGGTATTTAATATTGAAAAATGATATTAAGGAAAAAAAGTCCAATATTTTAAATATATATACCAAAAATGTATGGGTGGGGCTTCCCTGGTGGCACAGTGGTTAAGAATCTGCCTGCCAATGCAGGGGACACGGGTTCGAGCCCTGGTATCGGAAGATCCCACATGCCGCGGAGCAACTAGGCCCATGAGCCACAACTACTGAGCCTGCGCGTCCGGAGCCTGTGCTCCACAATAGAGAGTCCACGATAGTGAGAGGCCCACGCACCGCGATGAAGAGTGGCCCCTGCTTGCCGCAACTAGAGAAAGCCCTCTCACAGAAATGAAGATCCAGCACAGCCAAAAAAAAAAAAAAATTAATTAATTAATTAATTTAAAAAAACGTACAGGTGTAATTACATGTTGTCTCGGAGCTGCTTCAAGATAATATGGAATGGGGTGAAACAGGTGGGGGTATAGATAAAACATGACAGCCATCAGCTGGTAAATAAGAAAGTTGGATGAGTTCATGGGTATACAAGGAACACTCACAGTATTTTTATGCTTTTCTATATGCTTAAAATTTGTGATAATTGCTTAAAAACAAGGCGACACTGTAGAAAACAGTTTGGCACTTTCTCAAAGATTAAGCGTAGAGCTACCATATGATCCAACAACTCTGCTACTACCTACACAGCACATCTAACAGAACTGAAAGCAGGGATTTGAACAAATATCTGTACACCAATGATCATAGCAGCATGATTCACAATACCTACAAGGTGGAAAACAACCAAGTGTCAATCAACCGTTGAATAACAAAATATGGTCTATATACACACAATGGGATTTTCTAAGCCAAAAAAGAAACAGCATTTCGTTAGGTGCTATAACATGGATAAACCTTGAAAACATGATGTTTAGTGCAATAAGCCAGACACAGAAGGACAAATACTGCAGATTCCACTTACACGAGGTACCTAGAATAGGCAAATTCATAGAGACAGAAAATAGAATAGAAGTTACTAAGAGCTGGTGGGAGGGATAATGGGGTTGTTACTGTTTGATGGTTACAGAGTTTTTGTTGAGGAGGATGAAAAAGTTTTGTTATTGACAGTGGTGATGGTTACACAACACTGTGACTCTATTTAATGCCTCTGAACTGCATATTTATAAATGGTTAAAATAAATATGATTTATGTATATTTTACCACAATAAAAAAAAGAGGAATAATTGAGTTGAAATTTCAATTCTTCCTTTTCCGACAGTCAGTTTCATCGTCTGTAAAATTAGTAATTGTAGTTGTCTATCCTCTGAGCTTAGTGCAGAGTAAGCCCTCAGTAGGAGGTATCAGTAGCACTTCCACTTCAACAGCAAAGGATTGTTGTGAAGATTAACTAAGTCAATGGATATGAAAGAACTTTCTAAATGGCAAACTGCTATACAAATCTTAACAAATATTAGGTGTTACTGTCTCCCAAGGCCATGGAACAGGTCAGAAGAAGGATAATTCTTTTGCACTGGTATGTCCTACATGGGCTAAGAGAATACATGTGTTTCTGTATTATATCAGAAGATATTAGGAAAAGAAAGCATAAAACTTAGAGAACAAGTGTCTTTTACCCTGATGCTTAATCATGCTCAGGCAACTGCTTAAAATAAGTGCTAAAGACATAATGGACATACCTTTCTTTCCTTTTAGGCTACTACTATTCCTACTGAAAGTTTACTTCATTTTCAAAATATAAAACATGAAGCTTATAGAATTTCTTCAGCATATCTAGAGCCTACTGCCAAATATATAGTTCAATTCATATCTTTAATCTCATTTTGAAACAGCAATTACAAATGTGTATTTATGGAAACCACTAGCTTCCGTTTTTGAACGCATGAAAGAAGGCCAGGATTCACCTTAGCATGAGATGATAACTACTGAATTACTCTCAATTATTACAGTATCAGAAAGAAGGTCATTTTCAATTACGGGTTCCATTTACCTCTGGCTTATAATAGCGGTGAGTATATGTTAAGTCAATAATCAGCCCAAGTTCTTCATTGTGTTCTTGGAGTTTGTTAAAAAAGATCCAAGGGGGCAAAACATTCTTTGGAGCAAGATTCTTTTCAAAACTGTGTCAGAAAGAATAAAATAAGAAAGCACATGTGTTTAAAATCCTTTTTTATCTTATCCATTTATTCAAACCCTGTGATGCTAACATATGAGATTCAAAGTAAAGCTTCCTCTGCTGGAGTTTACAAGCGATATTACAATCCTTTCTTCCAGAGAGATTAGATGGAAGAAAATAAGTTCACTTCTATATACTTATTTCGAAATTTCTTTATTTCATTTTGGTCTCCTAACCAGACTGTAGACTCCCAGAAGGCAGGGACCACATCAATTTTGCCTACCACTGTATTGCCAGCTCCAAGCATAGTGCCTGAAAATAGACACAAAAATAAATACTTCTTGAATATCTACATATATAAAGGATGGCTTTCACTGATAAATATTCTTTTAAGTATTTGGCTTATTTATGTACTCTGTTCCGTTGATCTGTTTGGTTATTCAAGTGTCAGCAACACACTGTTTTTTAAATTAGTAGACTAGTTTTAGAGCAGTTTGAGATTCACAGCAAAAGTGAGCAAAATGTACTGAGTTCCCACTTATACCCTCTCTCCTTCATCCCTCACAGCCTTCCCCATTATCAACAGTCCATACCAGTGTGCTTCACTTGTTAGAATTCATGAACCAGCGCTGATACATCATTATCATTCAAAGTCCATAGTTTATTGCATTCATGGTACAAGTAACTGACTATTTCTTATTTCTAGTATGGTCATCCCCAAACATTTACATACTGAGATACATATTACTTTCTTATAAATTACTTTACTCTTTATTTATAGTTAGGGCAGTACATTGTTGTTGTTGTTTTATAATTAAGTAAAAAAGTAGGTTGTATTTATCTATGAATTCCATTTCTGGATAGTAAAGGAAGTATTGAAAAGTATTTGTTATAAAAAGGGATAATGGAGTATGATGGAGTTGAAAGCCAGGGCTGTATATGGTGAATTCAGATTTCTGGAAGAATACGGTATTAACTTTTGCTTACCTTTTTTAAAGGAACTTTGAAAGCAATGAAACGAGTCCCAGGCATCCGCTGTTCAACTGGGAGATAGTCTTCCCACCTGTTAATATATTTTTTGTTAGGAAAATTTTATGTTAGGCTGTCTCCCTGCATAGGATGGATGTGCCTTGAAAATGGAAATCATATCCCTCTAGGGTAGGTCCCTCTTCTTTCTGCTTTGCATTTTGCTGCTCCACTTATTCAACCCCACCTAGTAATAACCTATACTTCCCTTGTTCCTGTTGTCCCATCTTGATAACAGATAAAAGGCAACAAAACAATGTAAAGGTCTCAACAAATAAGGGATATCTAAAACGAGAGCTGGCCAGAACTTCTGTATCCCTGATAAAACCTAGCCCGCTGTTGACTACTAAGGTATCATTAATACATGCGTGTTGACTGAAATAGTGTAAACTCAATTCTTCCCCTTCACAGTTTAGTTTTATTCCTCATACAAAACCTGATAATAAAATTCCTTAATGCTAGGAATCACAGTGAAAAATAATATCTGAACTGACTTCTGTAAGATGAGTTAGAACTAAGGTTAATTCAGTGTATCTGAAGCATAGAAAGTGAGGGCAAAAGTGGCACAAGATGGGGCCAGAGAAGCAGAGAGGATTCTAGACCACGCACAGTCTTAAAGGCCAACGGTTTGTTTTCTATTCTCAAAACAATGTTTTTGAGCGATGTTTATGAGCAATGTTCCAACTTGCTTTTTAGGTTTCTTGTGTGAAAAATGGATTGGAAGGAAACAAGAAATATGGACACTAATTAGGACCTAATTTCAACAGTCAGGCAAGTTCAGTATTAGGATGTTGAGGAAGAGTTGACAGATTCAGAAGAAATTCAGGAGATAAACTGAAGCGGGCTTAATGGGGTATGAGATGAAGGAAAGGAAGATCTTAGGGTATTAAAGCATTTACTGCACATATAAGCAAAGTCTCAAAATAAATCATTTGAATGTACAGAGGTAGATCTCTCAAATGACACCTGTTAGGAAGCAACAGTACACCCTTTATAATTCCTTAGTTAGGCTTTTCCTGGTTCCGAGCCTATGTAACTTATTTTCTCTCTCTAGTTCCAGCCATTTAACTTTAGTTTGCAGGCTCAGCATCATCTTAACCTCTAAAAGAATCGTACATGGAGGAGGAAGAAACTAAAGAGCTCTATTTCAACACTTAGCAACATCAGGCCCTACCCTGACCTAAACGTTTTTTCTTATAGTTAGGGTATTTTCTTGTCCCGTATACCCACTTCCTGCATTTTGAACCCATCAGGTTAACTGAGACATGTCTTGGTGTAACATCCCCAGTTCATCTACCCCTGAGGCTGTCCTTAATTCTTCCCATTGTCACATTGTGATTTAATTAAACACTGGAATCCTTCAAACTCTTGCATGGTACCTGAGGCCCTATGGGATACTGGTATATTTTTTTAGTGTCAAATACTTAGCTGTCTGATTCTCCAAATATCCCTTTCTCCTTTATTTTCCATCTCAGCATACTACATACCCATTAAGGCATTGTTTTATCTCATGTTGGACCCACTCCCATCCAGAGGCCTACTCTTTGCTAGTTCCCATACTTTCTGCCAACCCTGTTATGGCCAGGTCTGGATTTTTTTGTGTTCCCACCCAAAGCCTGTATCTTTTAACAAGCTGGAACTATAGGACCAACATAGATTTTCTAGTTTCTGATAGATTTATGTCACAATTTGTACACTGTCATGTCTATAGATATTTGTATCATTAGTACTTTTTGGCCATTACATGCCTATTGGATATTTTTCATAAATTGCAAAAGAATATTTTATGACTTAGCACCAAATTGAATGTGCCTAATTGTAAGTTTGTAAACTAGGTTGTGCTAACTTGTATTTTTTCTTTATCTAAATAGTAATTTACTACTATTGTCCCATTTGTAATTCTGTGGAAGTTTTCAGAATTGTAAATAAATGCTTGTGGATTGAAACTTGGTTACACTATGACTGTCCCAGATACGTTAAAGATAGTGATCTTTTTACTCATTCATTCAATTATTTTGATCTTCCTGACTCAGTTTACCCAGCTGAAATGGTTGTGAAGATTACTAACACGCTACCTAATGCCACCAGATCACCTCATTGAAAGCAGAATGAAAGGCAACCCTCTGCTTTATTCTTCAGATATCTAGATGGCCAAAACCTTCAACAGACCCCCTGAACACAGATCTAGTTAGTCTTAGGTGTAATGTCACTGGCTCTCAGTGCAGAGCGTGAGCCGCAATGAAAACATTCTTTTCTTAGTGTCCATTGTTGGTACACTTACTTACCTGACCCCTCTCTACACCAGGCAGAAACTGGACATTCCATGCCGTCTTGAAAATGTATAGACTCCCCTGTACACTACTGCGCTTAGAGAAGTAGTGAGGACACGTCGTAACTTACCTAAAGCCTTAAGTCCCGTAGATCATTCACTCGTTGCACAACTCCCTGGTTCAAAAATAATCCGGGAAGTTGCCACAGTGCTCCTTTTGTCTCTTTTCAGTCGCTGGAAACTAAACGTACTTGTGCAGTTTTGAACTTTTGGATTGGGAATGTATGCACATGGTAGCACTTCCCAGCTATAAAGAAGGACTGCTTACGCCCCAAAGCTGCCTGAAATATAGTGCTACTGCCAGTCTTACGTGCTGGAATGCTCCTCTTAGGAAAAGGGTGTTTACTTGAGAGCAATAGGGTGCTTCCAGTTCCTTGCTTGAGGCATCCCATAGACGCCAATACCTAAAGGGAAAAAGACTCTGCCAGCCAGGCTCATACTAAGGTCCATGTATTGCATGCACAATATTAGGGGCACAGCATTTGCCATGAAAACGTAGTCCATGTAGTGCCTTCATGTTAGTGAGCTTTTCAGGACTCCTGGACTCCTGCGTCCTCCGCACCTCCCTTGGAAGGACACTGTGCCCCGAATATCTCTTTCTGGGAGACTTCACAACCTTCAGGGCTCTGGGGCCTCCGAATCATCTCTTGAAATGCGGCGTGAAAGGTGACACACTGCTTTCTTCGTTGGATAGCTCGATGTCCCAGCTTTCTAAAGTCCACCCAAACACAGGTCCAGCAGGTCTTTTAGGTGTACAGCCAGGGGCTCCCAGCACTGAACCAGGGTTGCAATGTAGAAACACTCTCTTTACGCTTTACATTGGGAACACTTACTTTCCGTCTCCCTATGCCAAGCAGACAGTTGACTTTCGAAGCAGCCTGACAAAGGCACAGTTTTCCCCTGAAACACCAACTAGCCTTTTATAAGGTGTACGGGTGTTGAGGCCTAACCCAAGGCAGTAAGTACGTCATGCCACTCGCCCCAAGCAGAACTGCCTTGGGATGAAATTTGAACAGGGAAGGACAGGGTGCTGCTTGAGACTCTTTGCCTTTATCAATAACTGCACGTAATATGCTGTATGCAACTTTGATATTGGTAACCTAGTGAGAAAAGCACTATTTTCCCCACTGGAGAGCAAGATACTTGCGGCGTCAAAGTTTACTGAAAAACAGTGTTGTTGCCTGTCTTCCCTTCACAGCTAGAATGCCTTTGTGGAGAAAAGAGAGAGTTCCTGGAAAAACAGAGTGTGTCCTGTCCTTCCAGGAGGCATCCAAGAACCCTCATCGCCAAAGGGAAAGCGAGACCTCTCCACAAGGTTCAAAGTATCGCTCAGATGTTCCATTCACGAATTGAGGCGTTCAGAGGTTTTCCATTGAGTTTTGGAGAAGTAGTGCTGGATCTCTAGTATGCTTTTCCTATGGCACCTGCGTCCTCACTATGTCCCAGGGAACAACACTGTGTACAGGATTACTCTTCTTGGCTGACTGTGCAGCACTACACTACCTAAGGCCTCCAGATCACCTCTTTGAAAGCAGAGTGAAAGGCAACACTCTGCTTTCTTCTCCAGATATCTAGATGGCCAAAACATTCAACAGACCCCCGGAACACAGCTCTAACTAGTCTTAGGTGTAATGTCAGTGGCTCTCAGTGCAGAGCGTGAGCTGCAATGAAAACACTTTTTTCTTAGTGTCTGTTCTGTGTGCACTTACTTACCTGACCTCTCTCTATGCCACGCTGACACTAGACATTCCATGCAGTCTTGAAAATGTATAGATTCCCCTGAACACTACTACGCTTAGAGAAGGTGCAAGGACATGTCGTAACCTACCTAAAGCCTTAAGTCCCATAGAGCATTCACACATTGCACAACTCCCTCGTTCAAAAACAATCCGGGAAGTGGCCAGAGTGCTCCTTCTGTCTCTTTTCACTCGCTGGAAACTAAACGTACTTGGGCAGTTTGGAACTTTTGGATTGGCAATGTATGTTCATGGTAGCACTTCCCAGCTATAACAAGGACAGGTGCAGCCTCAAAGCTGCCAGAAATATAGTGCTACTGGCTGTCGTACGTGCTAGAATTCTCCTCCTAGGAAAAGCCCATTTACCTGAGAACAATAGGGTGCTTCCAGTTCCTTGTATGAGGCTTCACAAAGGCTCCAATACCTAAAGGGAAAACGACACTGCCAGCCAGGTTCATAGTAAGGTCTATGTATTGCATCCACAATATTAGGCGCACAGCATTTGCCATGAAAACGGAGTCCATGTACTGCCTTCACGTTGGTGAGCTTTTCAGGACTCCTGCACTCCTGCCTCCTCCGCACTTCCCATGGAAGGACACTGCATCCCGAATATCTTTCGAAGCAGCCTGACAAAGATGCAGATGACATGGTACTATACATATAGAATCCTAAGATGCTACAAGATAATACTAGAACTAATCAACGAATTTGGTAAAGTAGCAGGATACAAAATTAATACATAGAAATCTCTTACATTCCTTTACACTAATGATGAAAAAGCTGAAAGAGAAATTAAGGAAGTACTTCCATTTACCATTGCAACAAAAAAAGTAAAATACCTAGTAATAAACCTACCCAAGGAGACAAAACACCTGTATGCAGAAAACTATAAGACATTGATGAAAAAAATTAAAGATGATAAAAACAGATGGAGAGATATACCATGTTCTTGGATTGGAAGAATCAACATTGTGAAAATGACTCTACTACCCAAAGCAATCTACAGATTCAATGCAATCCCTGTCAAACTACCAATGGAATTTTTCACAGAAATAGAACAAAAAATTTCAAAATTTATATGGAAACACAAAAGATCCTGAATAGCTAAAGCAATATTTAGAAAGAGAAATGGAGCTGGAGGAATCAGGCTTCCTGTCTTCAGACTATACTACAAAGCTACAGTAATGAAGACAGTATGGTACTGGCACAAATACAGAAATATAGATCAATGGAACAGGATAGAAAGACCAGAGATAAACCCACGCAAATATAGTCACCTTATTTTTGGTAAAGGAGTCAATAACATACAATGGAGGAAAGACAGCCTCTTCAATAAGTGGTGCTGGGAAAACTGGAAGCTACATGTGAAAGAATGAAGCTACAACACTCCCTAACACCATACAAAAAAAAAACCAAAAATGGATTAAAGACCTAAATGTAAGGCCAGACACTATAAAACTCTTAAAGTAAAACATAGGCAGAACCCTTTATGACATAAATCATAGTGATATCCTTTTTGAATCACCTGCTAGAGAAATGGAAATTCAAACAAAAATTAAAAAATGGGACCTAATGAAACTTAAAATCTTTGGCACAGCAAAGGAAACAGTAAACAAGATGAAAAACAGCCCTCAGAATGGGAGAAAATATTTTCAAATGAAGCAACTGACAAAGGAATAATCTCCAAAATATACACGCAGTTCATGCATCTCAATATCAAAAACACAAACAACCCAATCCAAAATGGGCAGATCTATATAGACATTTTTCCAAAGAATATATACAGGTTGCCAACCAACACATGAAAGAATGCTCAACATCAGATATCATTAGAGAAATGCAAATCAAAACTACAATGAGGTATCACCTCACAGCAGTCAGAATGGTCATCATCAAAAACCTACAAACAATAAATGCTGTTGAGGGTGTGGAGAAAAGGGAACTCTCTTGCACTGCTGGTGGGAATGTAAATTGATACAGCCACTATGGAGAACAGTATGGAGGTTCCTTAAGTCTCTGAAAATAGAACTACCATACAACCCAGCAATCCCACTACTGGGCATATACTCTGAGAAAACCATATTTCAAAAAGAGTCATATACCACAATGTTCATTGCAGCTCTATTTACAATAGCCAGGATATGAAAGCAACCTAAGTGTCCATTGACAGATGAATGGATAAAGAAGATGTGGCACATATATAAAATGTCATATTACTCAGCCATAAAAAGAAACAAAATGGAGTCATTTGTAGTGAGTTGGATGGACCTAGAGTCTGTCATACAGAGTGAAGTACGTCAGAAAGAGCAAAAACAAATATTGTATTCTAACAGGTATATATGGAATCTAAAAAAAAAAAGGAAATTGTTCTGAAGAACGTAGGGGCAGGACAGGAATAAAGATGCAGACGTAGAGAATGGACTTGAGGACACAGGGAGGGGAAAGGGTAAGCTGGGACGAAGTGAGAGAGTGGCTTGGAGTTATATATAC